>NW_014569590.1:922545-969190 GCF_001313835.1 Polistes canadensis
TTTTTTTTTTTTCTTTTCTTTCTTTCATAGAGCGTTTCACTTGCAAACGGTGATCCATTCCTCGACGGTGCAATTTTGACACTGAACGAAGCAGCACCAATGAAACTTGCACTTGCACCTTTCCGTACGCCTTTGCCTGACAACGTTGTATCCTCTACCGCAACATAGGCTACCGCATCCGTCCCCGGCCGAGCTGGTTTTGTTGCATCTACGTCCGGTAGTGCCAGGAATGTCAGCGGGCGGATCCTTTTCACAAAAGTTCGGTGACTTTTGATAATAGAAAAGTTGTTTGGCTAGATCGCGGGGTTTCCTTTTACGGCCGGCACCCCTTTCGCGATGTTGTTTCTGTCTTTGTCTTTGACGATCCGGTCTCCTTCTCCTGGAACCTCTCGCTCTTGCCAATGGGGTAACGCTACCGAGATTACTTTGCGCCACCAGGACGGCGTTTCTGAAACGATCCTTGAGCATCTTGCCGACCACTCGAAAATCTGGGACAACTTTCCAGCAGGTTTTCAGCTCGCACGAACCGGACATGCCGTGACACTTGCATCTTACTTGCATGTTGCTCGCAACCGACTGAAACAGACAAGTCAAAAGATTGTAGAAATGTAAGAAAGGAATGAGGATGATGGTAGCTACCCAAGGGGAACAAGGGAACACCACGGTGGTGATGGTGGTGGTACTGGTGGTGGTGGTGGTGGTGGTGGTGGTGGTATGGGACACGAACGAGAGAGAATGAAAAACACCGAATCTAAGTTGCCTTTCTTTTAGACAAAGAGGTGTCGCGTACAAAACAGTTAATGAGTCTACGGCTGGGTGGTCCCGCCCGGGGCTTCGTCTTAATAACGTTGAGACCTCAGCGATGCTCGGAGAGTACCACGAATGAGGAAAAGAGGAATAAAGAGAGAACCCCCAACGTCTTCTTCTTCTTCTTCTTCTTCTTCTTCTTCCCTTTCTCTTTGTTTTTTTTTCTCTCTCTTCTACTCTCTTTTCTCTTTTTCTCCATTCGTGTTCCCTACCCCTTGTGCTTTGGTTTCCACCATGGGCGGAGTTTCGACGCGGGGACCAATCTAATCAAAAGTTTCGAGATTTTCGCGAAAGGAAAAAAAAAGAAAAAGGAACGCGATTTAAAAAAAAAAAAAAAAAAAAAATACGAAAATAAATGATCGTTTTACCAGACGTCCTGCTTGATTGTTGTGCAAATTAACGGTTGATTGTATGTCGCCAGCCTTCTCCCGGGTATCTAGGAACTGTCTCGAAAACTCCATGCCGTAGTCGAGATTGTGAGAACATCCACCCCATTTCCATTGGGTGCCCCTTGCCTTGGCCGGGGGTTTGACTTTGTAGCTGGACGGGTCGCATCCGCAGGAGAGTAATTTTCCCATGCTGCAGGCTCGTGCCACGCTATGGGCAACACCTGCCGCTGATATCGCGTAAGCGAACGCCGTTTCTCTGTAACCTACGTTTCAATATAACATATCATAGATATCGAATTTATTCGTATGAGAAAGTGTAATTAAAAAAAAAGAAAAGATTTTGCTAGATAAATAGATAAATATCTCGGTAAATTGTGTTCTCGCGGAAAAACAGGAGATGATAAAAGAAGGATGATAAATAATAAAAGAAATCATTCTGAGCTAACGTAGATGGAATAACAAATGGATGGATTATCGTTCGTTCGATGTTAAATTATTCAGCCGTCGGTCGAAACGAAACGCGTGCCCTTTTCTCTACTCGTACGAGCAAGTTTCTTTCTTTCCGATTGTTCAACGGCACCTTTTCCCTTACCACCTTCATTAAACGATCAAGAATAGATCTTGAGAATAAGAGGGAGAGAGAAAAAGGAATAAAAATAAAGTAGGAAGAAGTAAAGAAGGAGGAGAAGGAGGAGGGGGAGGATGACGCGAGCATCGTGCAGCACCCAGCAGACGTTCGTTAAGAGATGCGAGACGTCGGTCTTAGTTTTTCTTAGGGCCCTCCCGCGTCCAAGGTCCTCTTCGTCTTTGCGAGCGAAGGTACCTTCTCCTCTCTTTGGAGTCGGATTGACGGACGGCCAAGCGTCAAACCGCAGTGGTGGCTGTCAACTTACAAACGATACGACACACGAGCGTTCGCTGGCTGGCTGGCTGGCTTACAGTTGGAGCAACCAAGATTCGAAAAGGGGGCCCTCCTCTTCTCCTTCGACAATGCCCACATTACTCTACCCTTTCTCCTGTGCATCGAGAAGTTACTCCGAAGCCATGGATACCGGGCAACCGGCCTGCTTGGTTGCTTGCTTGGTTGCTTGCTTGCTTGGTTGCTTGCTTGCTTGCCTACCTTCCTGCCTACCTTCCTGCCTGCCTGCCTGCCTGCCTGCCGGTCGACCGGCATTTGCAGTATTCATGAGGACGAGATACCGAGGAGACGCGCTAAAGGCGCTCCTAAAAGGATTTGTGGCATTCGTTCTCGACACCCGATGAGGCACCACGTTGCTGCCACTGCTCTGCTACTTTGTCTCTACCTCCTCCTCCTCCTTCCTCCTTCCCGAAGGGATGCGAATGAACAAGGATGCAAAAGGATTCCACAAAAGGAAAGAGAGATACCTTGGGGCACGGACCCTCCTCCTCCTCCTCTTCCTCTTCCTTTCCTTCAAACGATACCAAAGGTATTAATAATTCCGTAGCGAGTCTTCCTCGAAATCGTTAAGATTTCCAAATGGCAAATGACGCGTGGCAACTCGGACAGCAACAACAACTTATCTCCTCTTCTCATGTGGAAATATTTTCCTCCCGATCTTAACCTTAACTTTATTCTACTATATACGGATATTATACGGATAAGAAAAGAGGAACCGTTTTATAATCGTCGATCCAAGTTTGCGCGAGAATGATCGTAAAGGTGGTGGGCACCATAGCACCACCACCACCACCAACACCACAGGGATTCTCGCAATAAATCCTTTGGCAAGAGCCGTGTGTCTCTTCTGTTGGACAGCAACCGGCCGGAAGAACAGAACACCACTGAAGGAGTATGTAGTAGTAGTAGTAGTAGTAGTATTTGCGAATAGCCGGAGATTGAAGAATGAAAAATAAATAAAGAAATAAATAAAAGAGAATGGATAAGAATCTCTCTCTCTTTCTCTCTCTCTCTCTCTCTTTACTCTTAGCTTTCACGATTGTGGGACACGGTGACGAATCGGCTTGGCAATTCCTCCCCACCTTAGCAAAGTTTCGCGTCAGACCCGATTCGTTACTCTTAGATAACTTAATAGATAGATAGGGGAGGAGGAGGGGGAGGATGATGGGCTTTCGGAGAGTTGGATCGGAAGGAACGGAAGAACGAGTACGGGAGGTCCGTTCGTTCATTCGTTTATTCGTTCATTCGTCCGTGAAAGACTACTACTACTACTATTACTACTACTACTACTACTCGCAACGAAGAACGTAGTACCTAGCGTCGATCGAACCGGTGCAACGAGTTTCTTAATTAATGGCCTTAAGATAGATCTACCTTTTATATGACGATCGCCTTAGATGGTACCTTTCTCGCGCAGGTGGCGCTCGTTTCTTTTGCGAATCGTCGTCGCGAACCCCCTCGTAAATTCTCGCGTTAGAAATGATTTTCTTTTTGAATTCAATCGGATTATAATATATCCGATCCCCGGTAGGTAGATAAAAGGGTAAATGGAAAAAGGAAAGAGAAAAATAAGAAAGTTTTTCGACTGAAATATTTTCATCTATTAAATCGACTTGTGCGGGCTTCTTCCTCTGTCAGTTTTCTAATTTCCATTAGACGTCACATCTTTTCTTATTTCATCTCCTACTACTACTACTACCATTAACTTCTCTTTCTCATCCTACTTTCTATTCTCTCGTTTTTCTTATAATAAAGAAATAAAGGGGGGAGGGGAAGGAAGAAAGAAGGTTTGTAGAAAGGAGAAAAATAAGAATAAAAGAGAGAATAGAAGAGAGAGAGAGAGAATACAAACGTCGTCTCTCTGTGGGATTTAACGACACGGATGACCGGGGTCTTGAGACGTGAGCTCCCGGACTCTCGAAATTCGACACGCTGGATTTCTTGCCGAGTGCTCGCAAGTTTCTTCTTTTACAGTCAAGTTTTACTACGATATAGACTTTGAGAAGCTAAGATCGTTTGCGATTGTAACATTTTATAAGGAAACTCTTTTCAATTGCTTTTATTCTCAAAAATTTAGCTACGGTGTTCGATTAAGGGAATGGGGGGCATAATAAACTGATGGTATCGATGATCTGACACGTCTTCTTGAAAGATTCTCGAAATTTGTATTTTACACGATCAGAGAAGAATAATTACGTGAGAAATTTTTCAGTTTAAACCATTTTTTTCATTTCTTAGGGAAGATTGAGAGATAATCCTTTTAGTTGGAATTTAATTGAAGTGGTTTAATTACATCATCGTTATCGTCAGAATTACTGTTCTCGTTTTTAACACGGGACCCGAATCACATCCATTCCAAATAAAAAGTAGACACACGCGAATAAATTCTAAGGTCTCGGATAATTCAAAGATATTTTTAATGAATTCTATATTAATAGCCAACCCATCCAATTTTTATATTCTACAATTAAAACCATACTTAAACTAAAGGAATCAACGAATACTAATTTTGAAATCCGTTAAGCGAGGATTCGACTCACAATATTATCCTCGACCAATCCCTATTTTCTTTCGAGTAAAAGAAAAATTGATCTCACATATGTAACACGCTAATAACGCTAATAGGATAACACTTTATTATCATAGGTTTGATGTTATTACGAAAGAATCGAGAAATGGTAAAATTGAATCGACACCCTTTTGACGTAGAACACGGAGTCGTAAAAAATCGTAAAGGGTTCGATGGAAGTGCTGAGATAACGAGATAGCTTGGGAATAAGGGCCAAAAATGAGAGGAAAGAGGAAAGAGAGAGGTTGTTGTTCTTCCTCTGTTGTTCCGCGGGCCTTAGGAGAGTCTTCTTGAGGATGATGGGAGCTCATGCTTTCAGGTCAGGTGCGCCCGATGTCGCGCTCTCGCGCATTCGTCCGACACGATATATGTTTCCTCTTTCGGCGCACGTACGCGCCACGACGAATTTATATGTCACGCTGGTCCAGTGCCGAGCTTGACTCCCCCAGTTACCTCCCCTGAAACCTTCTTATGGAATTGGGACAGGTTTTTGGACGGTGCCCTTGTTGCTTCCTCCGTTAGCAACGCCAACGAAGAGGAAGAGACGAGGGCAACTACGAGGATGACGACGAGTAAACCGTGTGCTCTCGTGATTTAATGAAATCTCTTTTTTTTCTCTCTCTCTTTCTCTTTCTTGGCTTTTCATTATTTTTATTTTATCTATATTCTCTTCGAAAAATCTCCGAGAAGAGAAGAATGAGAAGGTGGTATTGTTGGGGTGTTTCTATTGATTAATCATTTTGTTATTTTCTATCGATAGATACCCTACGCGATTTTTGTCTTAATCTATGATAATTTAACACTTTATCGATGATACTCGATGAACAGTTATTATTTGTTATTAGAATTTTATTTTATTAAAATCTGAAGTTGAACGGATGATCGGTAAAGTGTTAATGTATAAATTGTATCGTTAATTTCAACTATAACATTTTGGATAAACCAATAACATTATATAATTATATGACTTTGATAATATTATTACCTCTTTGCAGGAGTACGCTACTCTGTTGAGTTCTGCTGCTCGGCGTTAGAGAGGAACAGTTCCACCTGTGCCACATGAACTGATGCTGACATTCTAATATCGCCATTTGTAATCCCTGGAGTGCTGCTACCGTAACGTCCGGGTTCCTGTGGCAGAGTTCACGCTGTTCCTTAGTTAATCCAGGTATTCCGTTGCAAACTACGGCACTGCCGCTGACCCAATCCTCGACCGAATTGCTCATCAAACAACTGCCGCTGCAAACGAAGATGTAGATCTTTTTATTAACGGGAAACCAACAAACATACAAACACAAACACACACACACAGACGCGAGTAAAAGATTTATCGTGAGTTTTTTTCGTACATTTGCCAATTTCTTGGAATCGCGAGAAAGCCGATCTTCCCACGGACAAGTTCGATCGGTTTGAGTGATTTCGGTCGTACGGAATGTCCCGTCGTCGCGGAGATTCCTCGTACGATCGCGGTATGCCGTGATCTCCTACCTACTCCCCTCCTCAGACCCCTACAGACCCCCCCTGACCCATACCTACCCACCCCCCTTTCTCTGCCTCTTTTTCTCTTTCTCATCAAGATCGAGGTACGAGAGCTCTCGCTTTTATCGGATTCTCGATCGCGAACGATTGCTCGTTCCTGAATCTTTCGACGATCGATGGGATTCACGATGCCAGATAGGAAAATCTAAGAAAGTGCACTTATTCCTCTCTCTCTCTCTCTCTCTTTCTCTTTCTCTTTCTAGTTTTAGATTGAAATTAATTAATCGAACATCAGGCAGAAGCCGTCGTTTAAGATAACGCGTTCTAAGAGCTCTTATTTCAAGAGTCAAAGCACGTTATCGCGATGTTAGTAGACGAGACATGATGATGATGATGATGATGATGATGATGATGATGATGATGATGATGATGATGATGGTGATGGTGGTTGTGGTAGTGAGTATATGGTTTGATCTGTTTCTTTGAGAGCATTCTCGCACCTCTTGACCTCGGCCTCGTAAAATCATTCAAAAGAAAACAGACCCGTACGATATGGTACATGATACATGGTACATGGTGTATACGGAAAGGTGGGGCGGGGGGAGGAGGGGAAGAAGGAGGGAGGAGAATGAGATAATCGTAAAAAGTTGAAGAAATGTCAGGGAAGTTTGATTTCTCGCGTTGCAACCGTACAACCAAATAACAGCTGGATGAGTTAGGGGGTAACAGGACGAGAGGAAAAGATTCTTTCGGCTGGTTCGTTAAGTTTATCCGCGCGTACAAATTAGCCAACGAGCATCTCCTAAAGTAAAAGTTGTGTATGGCACCCGTGCGGAGTAAGAAAAAAAAGGAAGAAGAAGAAGATACGGACTGGGTTGGGAGGGAGGGAGGGCATGCCGAGGACGACACAAGGAGGGAGAAGGCAGGCACAAGCACGCTAGTAGAAAAAGAATAAAAAGAATAAAAAAAAAAAAAGGAGAAGAAGAAGAAGAGAGAAACCGTGCTCGGGACAACTCGGGAAGTTTCTGCGGAGTGTGGGAAAGGATGGCAAAAGGAGGGATTGAGGCTTTTTAGGGTCGTCGAGGTTATTGAGGGCTCCCATTACCGGTACATCCGTGCCCCTAACGCTATCTTTCGCGCTATTGATGATCTACCGAAAGCAGATTAATGATCTTAACTCGCTCAACAAATTGCCGAAGACACCGTACGGACGGTTGAACCTATCAACGGATTCCTTCTGCTACCTCTCTCTCTCTCTTTCTTTTTTTTGTTTCTTTCTTTCTCTTTCTTTCTCAACTTTTCTCTTTTCCTTTCGTTACCACTTCGATACCTTTCTTCTTGTCTCACTTCTCGCACAAGAAGCGAGACACGCGGTGTGCTGCTGCTGTTTCTGTTACTGGTGCTGGTGTTGCTGCTGCTGCTGCTTAAGGAACTCGTCTTTGCGTTACCGTCATTCTCGTTGAAATACCATGGTCCTTGGTTCGATTCGAAAAGATAACGAGTCCCATAGATCGACGGTTGAATCGGATTACATTAAACTTCTGTTCGTTGGCACGTAGGATATACCGAGATATTCTACTTAAGCATTTAAATCGTATTTTTCTTATTGTTGTTTTCTATCTTTTTCCTAGTTTACTCGTAACGAGTTGTAATTTACATTAAAACGCGCGTGCGCTAGCAATAATAATCTTGGAAAAACAGGGGGGGTTAAGTTGGTGGAATCCAAAATGGCTTCTGACGCGATTTTATTCGATCGTTCTTTCGGTTTCCCCTCTCCTCGTCCCATCCCATCCCATCCCATCCCGTATCGTCTTGCTACGAGAAGAAATGGAATTTCACGTTTAATGGGGGCTTGGTACTGTGATCTCCAAGTAAAACGGCTAGATATCAGTTTCCGGTCTTTCTATGTCGTGAAATTAGTTTGAGAAAATAATACTGGGAGAACTAGGAAGGAAGGAAGGAAGGAAGGAACGAACGAACGAATGCATTAAAAGCAAAGAGATAAAAAATAAAGAAACTGAAACAGAGAAAGAGAGAAAGAGAGAGAGAGATAGAAAGAGAGTCAAGGATAAGATTCGCGCGTGTCGCAGCAGCCCAGAGAGAATGGACGGAGGACTTGGGTCGCGCGAACCAGTTTATCGACTATTATATCGTCGAGAACGTAATTCAATGCCCCATAGCGAGAGTACATCGCGCATACATTGTGCGGGCACGTTCTCGCGTCCTGCATCGGACGCACGAGAGAAAGAGAAAAAGAAAGAGAGAGAGAGAGAGAGTCGGTGCAATTATTTACGACGAGTCGGCGGCCCCAACCACAAGGGGATTCCACCCGTAGACGACGACAACGACGACGAGGACGAGGACGAGAACGAGGACGTGTATCGACGGAGAATCCGATACCCCATAACGAGGATAAAACTAAGAAGAGTTGTATGGCCTAACGCCAAATAACTATGTCTCTTTAGACGTTGTCCACGAAATAATAAACATTATTCGCGATTACATTTACGAGCTCTGTGTCGTAGAATAATTCTAGTCGAACGTTTTAGAAATCGATCGATCATAGTAATAGAATGGGATTCTTCCTGATGATCGATACGCAAATCGATATCAATCAGATGATCGGTTTAAATCTCGATGAAAACAAAAAAGAAAAAAAAGAGCTATGAAATCAAATACCGTACCAATCGATTTTGTGAATTTTTCGAAAGTTTTTGCTCGCCTTGATCGTTGGTTGTGTCTGTTGTTTTTCTCGCTTATGATCGAAAACAGCCGATTTTTTCTTTTTTTTTTTTTTTTCTTTCTTTTTCTTTTAGAGACACCTGCGTCAATTTGAAAAAAAGAAAAAAGAGCGGGAAATAAGAGAGAGTAGTTACCTACAAGGTACAATGTAGTAGGTATTTCCATAATGAGAGAGGAGTTCGATGCCGAAATTGAAGAGAACGCAATTTAAGAAGGAACAGCCTCGGGTTAAATAACGAGTTTTCGTTAACGTTACCGATATTTATACTTGATAACGTGGTCACGAATAGCTACTTATATCTTCAAAGAATCGTATATACACTTTTTCAAAAGGAATCATAATATATTGCAAACGTCACGTATGCGAAATAAGAAATTTTCAGTGCGGCGGGGAGGACGTTATTATACTTGTAAAAGAGAGGAACGGTTTTACGCTCTTACGTGGAGATACGCCGTCGGAAGAGAAATAAAGAAGGGAAGGGAAAGGAAAGGAAATGGTATGGAAGGGAAAGATGGTTCTTCATGTATCGGTGGATATAAAGACGATCGAGTGACGCTTTAATAAAGTCGTTAGGCTAAGCTTCGATCGAAATTCGATACGTAAACGAGAGACGAGAAAGAAGAGGATTTAATCTCGATGAGAGAGAGAGAGAGAGAGAGAGAGAGAGAGAGAGAAAGAGTGAGTATATGTATGCAAGGAAAAGAAGAAGACGTGACGGTAACGATTTCTGCGATCGGTATCGGGCTTAGAGAAGAAGAAGAAGAAGAAGAAGCGTTAAATAAACAGAGAAAACGACGAGACGTCAAAGTGTTCTTAGTAAAGAAGACATATCAACGACGACAGTGGGCCACGTGGCAACCACTATCTCTATCTATCTCTCTCTCTCTCTCTCTCTCTCTCTGAATTTAGAGATAAAAATGTGTCCTTTTCATTTACTCACCGTCGAAGTTCGAACAGTAGAAGAATTAGGGCTACGTATCGGGCGATTCTATTAGCGATTCGTGATACGTTGTTTTTCTTAGCGATTTTAGGAGCACCAGGACCGGCACCAGAACCAACACAACCACCACCACCAGACGGAGGTCCTTCGTAATAAATACGGGCTGGTAGTAGAGACGAAGGCATCCTGTCATCGCCCCGAGGACGTCTCTTTTTCTCTCGGCGGCCGCGTTTTGCCCACTTTAAAAAAGACTCTCGAGTGGGGAGAGCCCTCGGTCCAGGGTTGCTGCACACCCCTAGCACCCGAACGGAAGGACCCTTCTTCTTTCGCTTTGGCCTCCGAACGCTCTCCGAACGCTCTCCGAACGATCTTCTCCGCTCTCTTCTTCCTCTTCTTAGCAGTTGCGGTGCCTGTGATCAGCAGCCTGGCACGCGTCGAGGACTCCTCCTCGCCCCCGGGCACCGGCGGCGCGAGTCCTTTGACGTTCTCTCTTTTTCTCTTTCTTTCTCTTTCTTTTTCTCTTTCTCTTTCTCTTTCCTACGATTCGAGAGCTTCTACTTTATTTTCTCTCTGTCTCGTTCGAGGGTCGTTCCTCGAAAACTACCTCTACCCTGCGACAAAGATATCTCGTCCGATTCTCACCCTCCCCCCCTGGTGAATTTTTTTTTTCCTTCGACGACAAGCTCGCTCTATCTTTCTCTATCTATCTTCTCTCTTCTCTCTCAATTCGATTTTTGCCTTCGAGCTTCCCACCCTCCCCCTCCTCTCTTTAGTATCTTCGACACCACCAAGTATTACTTTATATATTAATTTGGATGACTAACTACTTTCTCTCTATTTCTTAACTTAAAGAAATAAATACTAAAAGATAGATAGATAAAGATAGATAGATAGAGAGAAAGTGAGAGACAGAAAATAAGAGAAAGGTAATAATTTAAAATGACGATGAAATATTTCGAAACAATCGTAGCTTTCGTTTGACGCGTCTAGCGTTAATTACTTTTCTACGTTTATCGAATTCGTTGACAATATCTACGATGCACCTTAACATTTCTTCCTTTCTGTCTTACGGCGACGAATAATATGATGTCCGAACTAGGACCACAGGTAACGTCCACCACCTGTTCGACAATGAAAACATGCACGACGTATTTAACAACATCCTTTTTTATTTCGTGAAACTCCTCTTTATTTTTTTTTTTTCAGTTCATCCTCGTTCCCCACCCTCGTTTGGATGGGGTCGAAATTAGTTGGAAAAGAAACAGAACCTTCGGGCACCAGCAATACAACCACCACTACCACCACCTCCACTACCACTATCACCAAAACAACTACAACCACTACCACTACTACAACCACCACCACGTAGAAGCACCACTTTTACGGAAACACCTTTCCTCACCCTTTCTATCCTTTTATTTATTAACAATTTTCGAAGATCTGTCGATGAGGAACGTTAGGTACTGCTCCGCACTTCCGGTATGCGTGTGCTCGCGGCGAAGTGTCAAGCTTAAATAAAAGAAAAGTCGCCCTCCGGCTCCCTCCTCCCACACACTCCCTTCTTCCTCCTCCTCTTCTCTTCCTCCTTCTTCTTCCCCTCCTCCCTATGCCTCCGCCCCCACCTCCACCTCCTGCTCCTCCTTGATCTTTCTCTCTCTCTCTCTCTCTCTCTCTCTCTCTCTCTCTTGCTCTCTCTCTCTCTCTTGCTCTCTCTCTCTCTCGCTCTCTCTCTCGTGGGCGCGCTCGCGCTTCGGTGCGCGTCTATCTCTCTGCTGTTCGTTCGTGCAAACAGTCGAATGCAAACTTCCCGTCCGGCTTACTTAGCGAGGATCGCTAACGACGACGATGACTATGACGATGACTATGACTACGACTATGACGAAGAAGAAGAAGAAGATGAAGATGAAGTACGATGAAACAAAAGGAGAAAGAGAGGTGGTCGTGGTTAAAAATGCGGACATGCATGCGAGAAAATAAATCAAAGAGCAAGTGGACGAGGTAGTTGAATAAAAAGTATGGGGTAAAAAAGAGGTGGCGAAGGGAAGGTAGAATAGATCGGGAAAGGATCTAAACTAAAGGAGGACATGGGCGGTGTAGGAGCGAGGGAGGAAGGAGAGAGGGGGGAAAGGATGGTTGAAAGGATCGTTTAAGGAACGATACGGTTAGAGATATTCGCGCACTCGTAGCTGCTGTATCTTCTTGCTTCTTCTTCTTCTTGTTCCTTAGTTTTCTTTTTTTGGATCAGTTTATCTATGGATAGTGACGGATGGATGGATTGGATGGGATGTCGGTGCAGTTAGCTGCGTTGCTGGCTGCTGCAGCTCGGAGAGACGGAGATAATCTGAGGATCGGTGGTGGTTCGTTCGTTCGTTCGTTCGTTCGTTCGTTCGTTCGTTGGTTGGTTGGTTGGTTGGTTGGTTCGTTTGCTCGTTCGTTCGTTCGTTCGAGAACGGCGCGCCACGTCGGGGACGAGCGAGTAGAAGAGCTGTCAGGATGATCGGCCCGTCTATGACGAACTCGGTGCGCACACGGACAGGGCCCTTTCTCCCCCCACCCACCTCTTCTTCTGTACCCTTTCTCACCCACCCACTGTATTTGTTCGTTCGTTCTTTTGCTTGCTAGCTATCCTTGTCCCAGTAGGAAGAACGAGAAGATGAAGATGAAGAAGATGATGATGAAGATGATGATGATGATGATGAAGAGGACTCTCCAGTGTCGGAAGAATCAACGGATCCCCCCTTCCCTCCCCGGCTCGCCCCCCACCATCACCATCAGCGCAACGCGTCGCTGTTGTCGTCACGACCACTACCCTTCGAAAGGGGCAGACACCTAGGGGCAGACGCTAACTTTCCCTCCGACGTGCCGAGAGAGGACCGCTGCGCGCCAAAACCCTCCCTCCCTCCTCGAGCCCTCCCTCCGCTCACACCTCCGCGCTCCTCCTTTTTTCGGATCAACTCTGGATCGACGTCTTTTAACAGCAACCCCTCTCTCACCCCCCTCCACTCTACCCCGAACCAGCCAACCAACCAACCAACCAACCAACCCCTCTCTCGAAATATTTTCAACGAGTATTTTTCTTCTTATTCTCTCTTTCTCGTTTCGCGGAAGAAGAAGATGATGATGATGAAGAAGAAGGATGGTTGTTAAGGGAAGAGGGTAGAAAGTGAAATAGGCGGGAAACGAGGGTTTGGAGGGTGGGGTGGGGCGGGAGGGAAGGAAGGAAGGAAGGAAGTTGGGCTCGGTCGATCACGTGACAGGACGAGTGGGAGGAGCGAATCTTCCCCTACCCCAGCATCCCTCGAAGAGGAGTCGATCGACGTAATTGTGGCCTTATCTTTCGTTAGTCTACCTTACGCCTACTCACCCTTCTCCCCTCCCCAGCCCCACTTATTTTATACCACAATCCCCCCTCAATTTTTTACTTCGATTTCCTTTTTCTTTCTCCGATCGTGATTTTGCGAGAGAAAATTTGAAAAAGAAAAAAAAGAAGAAAAAAAAACAAGTAAAACGATTAAACAATCTCCGATTTATTTCGTGAATCCTTTCGTCAAAGGATTATTCGATTTCCGTCATGGGGCCTCGTTAAAATGAGAATACGAAGATGAAAGTAGTTACTTCGAATAATGTTGCCACGGAGAAAGCGTTTGTTCTTTATCTTTTATTCTTATTTCTGTGTGTGTCTGTGTGTGTGTTTTTTCTTTTTTTCTTTTTTCTTTCTCTTTCTTAAAGATTCACAAAGTAAAAGTAAACTTATTTTTTTGTACGTACGTACGTAATGTGAATCGCGCGAATCAAGCGTTGCGCCAGTGTTTGTAGAAATGAGAATCCGGTTCTTCGTTTCGAACGTTCGATCACGATAAGACGATGAGGAGAGTGAGGAACTGGTGGAGGAGGAGGAAGAGGAGGAAAAGGAAAAGGAAAAGGTGGAGGAGAAGGAGGAGGAGAATACGGTACCTTAACCCGTATCGCACGGTGATTCGTTTAACGTTTTGCGAAACGATTCAGGCTCGCAAAAAAAGATGGTCGATCGGTAAGAGCGTGATAATCGATCGATCGGTGGTCAGTCGATCATCATTTTGTTAGGCGAGAAACGCGGAAGAAATCCAATGGAGAAGACGAGTAGGAGGACGAGGAGGAGAATGAAAAAATAAAAAAGAAAAAAAGAAAAGAAGTTAACCCGTAAGAAGGACTCGGAATTGAAGGTACTCGGAATACACGTTTCGGTGTGAACAATCGTCGATAATCGCGAACCGTTCGACACGTTTAATTGAGACGTCGATGGTCGTTTAACGAGAAAAATCGGCAGAACTAAAGTAAGAGAGATGAATGGGGTGGGGGGTGTGGTAAGGGTGTAAAGGAACGAAATCTTTTTCTACGCTTCGTTCATTTTAGTTAGCTGCCATGCCGTTTTATTCTTTTCCTCGGATAGTAGTCGAAAGCTACAAAAATGTACGATGTTAAAGAGAAAAAGAAAAAGAAAAAAAGAGAGAAAGAAGGAATGAGAGAGAGAGAGAGAGAGAGAGAGAGAGAGAGAGTGGGAGAGATAGATAGAGAGATTAATTGGAAAAGTAGGCTCGCGTAGTATGAAAGCAGGAACAGAAAGCTCTGGTGGGAACTTAATATCGTTGAAAGCGGGCGAATTCTCGTTCGGGGTTTACTGCTTGGAATGTTTTAATAACGTGCATTCCCCGTCTCGATCGATCCCTCCTCACCGAGGAAAAGGGCGAAGGGCGAAGAGTATGCGGAATATATATTATACTTCGTAGTACGTTGTTGTAAAATCCCATGGCCCGTGCAAGGTAATAGTACTACATATATAGTAACAAAAAAAAAATAAATAAATAAATAATATAAAAAAGTTAAAAAAAAAATAAATAGAAAAGATTATCAAGTAGCAGTTGCGCGTGTACAAGGCGGCGATTCACAGTCGCCATTTTTTCGTTATTTGGCGAACGTGAATTGTAGGGTCGTTCAGGTGGTGATGGGAGCGGGCGGGGATGGGAGGGGGGAGGGTTATCCGAGTAGTTTACACATTTTAAGGACCACTTCTCTTCATCTTGACAGAGTGATCGTGATTTTGACGCTAAGGACAAGGGAACCATTTTTCGGGATAGAAAGAAAAAGAAAATAAAAAAGGTCGAGAGGGGTTCCATTGTGAAGATCGCGTAGCAAGAATAATACTTGTCTTCCTTTTTCCTCTCTCTTTCTCGAGAAGAAGAAGGAGAAGAAGAAGAAGCAACGACTCGAACGAAAGAGGATCGTTTAGCCCGGAACCGATCCGGTCCTCTCTTTCCTTCACTTTCTCAATACTCCTATCGTTTACGTTATTTCCTTTCGATGTTTTTCTCTTTCTCTCTCTTTCTCTCGATGATATATCCGTTACAGAATAGAAACGGTTGATCGCACGATCGAGAGGAGATACGCGTTAAGCTCTGAATGATGATCGGCATCGTTTTCGCTAAAAGCCACTTGTTGATGTTCGTCCGAGCATGATCGATTTACTCGCTAAAAATAGTCCTCTTTTCTAGAATAATCTGCTTTCGGGGATCATAGATGTTCCGCCTGTTTAACGCGAACCATCGTCAACTTTAGTTCAACATTCGTTAACCGACGGCCTCTTCTTTTTTTCTTATTCTACTACCTTCCTTCTTCTTCTTCTTCTTCTGAACATTCCGTTGTCCGCTTACTTTTCTCCTTTCTTTGCACCAATCAAACAGACAAAAAATACACACACACACACACACACACACATACAAACATATACGAACGAACACAAAATATAGGAAAAGAAAAGTGGAAAGGAAGGAGAAAGATTTTCGTCTTTTTATTCCGCTTGCGCGCTCAAATCTTCGAAGATCATCGTTAACAAAGAGAGAAAAACCTGAAGAGAATTTTCCTTTAGCTTTAGATCCTCTTAAAGAAAATAATGCCGAATGGTAAGTGGAAACTATCGATACATAAAAAAGAAAAAAAAAATATATATATATATATATAAATGTAAAAATGTTTATCTTTTCTTTAAGAACAAAATTTTTTTTTCGTAAGATCCGTAAGCATATTAACCTCTCGAACCGAATCCTTTTGATTTTTATCCAGACGGAAGGAATTGTGCTTTTAGTGACTATACAAATTGTATTATATTATAATACCTGACAAAAATTGTAAAAAAGTAACTTAATCTCTTGAATAAGAAAAGAAAATATTTTTCCAAAAGTTTGTTAACAAAGTATAAATTTGTGTCATAGATATATGATTAATAGGATTATTTTGTTATTCGGAAATAGGATTATTCGTGAACCGAATTCGTTTATTTTAATTAAGAAAGAATGTACATTTACTATTTTTTTTTATTTTTCAATATTACATTTTTCGAGAAAGATACTTGATTCCTTTTTGAACCTATATAAGATCACGATTTGTTTAATTAATTGTTCCATTTTATAAGAACGATTCAATCTTGTATTAGTGTAGTAGGAAAAAAAAAAATGTTCGAAAACCAGTCGATACTTGTGTCATTTGTCGACAATACTATTGTATTATACGAATGTATAATAACGTCACATTTTTAGGACCAACGAAAGGAGATATTTTAGAAATATTTTTCATCGGTTGAATTCTTGTGTGACATGGACGAACAATGGGAGAAATAATTTTGGTTAAAGGTGTATTTAAAAAAAAAAAGAAAAAAGAAAAAAAAAAAAGCATTATTAAGGTAAGTTTAAAAGAGGTCGGCGAAAGGCCGAAGGGCCTTGCCAAGAGAAGAGGGCCACCGTGCTAGCACCTATTATACCAAAGCAGACCAAAAGCAGCCATGGGGATTCGAAGAGTGGAATCTTGGCTCGACCAACGGCAATCCGAATAAATAAAAAGGGAAAATAAGATATATGCGTGTGGGTGTGGCGGCGGGCGGGACCCGGGCTCATTGCCACCTCCGAAGCTGTCGGATCTCGCACTCCCCATCGATGTGTTGTAGCTATGGTGGTCCCGGGCCAACATCCGAGTCCTACGCTTTCTTCGATCCTTTCCAATGCGATTCTCTCTTTCCCCTTCCTTTTTCTTTTATCCTTCCACCTCCCCTTCCTACTTCCCCTTATTCATTCTTCCCTCGTTTCTTTACCAATCCCATTTGATTTCTCGCTTTAACATTCTACCGAGAAGTAGATTCGAATTTAAATAGGTAAAAACATACATAATCTTTCAAATCCATTCATTTAACAATGATCATTGATTGATGGTTGGGAATGATTTAATAGACATCTCTTAGTCAATTCTTCGACCACCTAAGAAGATTTTGCACGAATTTGTTGCTACTCCATTTTATATTAATGTTATACGACGTAGATGATTTGTATACCTCATAGAAGCATTCTTCCATAGTCACGAAGATTTCTTCTTCTTTTTTTCTTTTTTTTTTCTTTTTTCCTTTTCTTCCTTCCATTTCCTTCTCCTTTTATTTTATTTTCTCAACCGGTCTTTGTGGTTATCAGCGTGTAACCTGAAAGCGTAACCAAAGTATCTAAATCGTCTCGTGAAGGGTTGAAGTTGACAAAGCGTCGTTTCAGGCGTAACCAAAGGCGTATACTCGAGATTCCAGAGTTTTTTAAACGTGTATTGATACATTCTTCTGAGGACTAAGAAACATTCATTCCTGCGCCGTTGGTGACTTTTTCTTTTGGATCGTGATGGGTATCTCGGAACCACCTACGAGAGTAGAGATTAGATCCGGTCTTGTATTCGTATCTGTCTGTGTGTGTGCGTTCTTGGTTTTGCCTTCGAGCTGAGAAGTCTAATCGTCGTTGTACTACTCGCGGAGCCCCATCTGATTAGGATCTCAACACCCACGCAGTACGGATGACGGTGCGTGTCATCGCTTAAAACTGACTTTAAAAAAAAGATTCTTAGTGGTAGTAATAGTGCTGGTAGTGGTGCTTTTATTTTACGAACGTGTATAATACATGGTAAGCTTGGTTATCCTGACACGCGCTTCTCTGACGTAGAAAGATAAAGATAAAGGGAAAGAAAGAAAGAAAGAAAGAAAGTTATCGTCGTGAGACATACGGAAGGGGTCGATAAAATGTTTTTATTGGCTCGTTTGTTCACCGAGGTGGCGGTTTCTTTGTCACGACTAGTAACGATCCTTTTACTACCGGTTTCAACGATTAAGGATATCGTGACGTATTCGCGAATAAAGGAGAAGGAGGAGAAAACGTGGTGGTGGTTGGTGGTGGTGGAAGGGTGGGAGGGGGACTTTAGACGAAGGTGATTTACCGCTCGTAAACGATCGTAATCAACCGAAGAGAGGAGGTTCCGTCGTCGGTGTATCAAGCACTTTAGGGTGTCCAAGAATTACGGAGAGATATATATTACCATTATTTGATATGTAATATAAATACACTATCTGACAAAAGTTTGGTAATCGTTAAATACATTTATTCTAATAGATTCAGGATATTATTCAAAGAACAAAATAATAATGCATTTAAATTAAATTAACGTCAAATTATTTGTCGTACAATTTGTATTATTTTCTTTTGATTTATTTTACTCTATCTGTCTCTATACAATTTTTTATTTATTTCAAAACTCTTCATCTCGGATGTGTATAAAAGATACTTACATTGTTAATACTTAAGATCTTATCATTAGTCATTTTTCTTCTCGCAATCGGTGTAAAACGAACGATGGGTAAAAATTATCATCATCATCATCATCATCATTATCGTCATCATTGTAGTTGTCATGATCGTTGTCATCGTAAGATAACATTATCTTTAACGATTAACAGATCTACCTCGTCCGGTTATTTAGTTGTAAATCTTACAGGGACGAAAATCTATCCAACAAAGAAGTGTTAATTGCGTTATTACAAAAAAGGAGATCGATCTCGAATGGAAAGCCATCGATGCGATCGAAACAATCGTGATCTTATCTACCTCAAAGAAGGGGGCCATTGTACGATTATTAAATAGGATGATGATGCTTTATTCTATCGGAGTTGCTTCTTCTCTCTCTCTTTCTCTCTTTCTTCTGTCTTTCTCTCCGTGGGTTGTCCTGGATCACATCTCCTTGTGCGATCGAATACCGCGAGAAACAACGTGTCCTCCCGTCGTCCACGTACAAATCTCAATCCTCATTTCTCTTTCTATATACTCCCAGAAGATCTATATATCGTTTATCGAAGAAGATCTTCTGTCATCGATCGAAATGAAATTTCAATCATTTCTTCTTTTTTTTTTTTTTTTTTTCTTTCGAGATTATAAAACAGATAAATATTTTATACATAATCAAAACTTTTTCATCTCACCCAATTCGTAGATCTATATTTTACAATACATTTTACTAGGGACGTTCAAACGAACGTAATTTTTAAATAACATCTTTTTTCATTTAACCGATATTGAAAAGATATATATATATATATAAAAGATAAAAGTATTAAGAGATATATAATCGATAGAGAGTTAGATAGTTGCGTATAAACGTTCTTAGAGAAACTCAAGCATGCTTGTTTAGCACGTGCGAGGAATACGTGTCGTGGGTCTCCTCGTGATCCATCTTCGAACGAGGATGGTCAGACGAGTGAAGGGAGGGAGGATGGTAGAGGGGAGTGAAGAAAAAAAAAGAGAGAGATAGAGAGAATGAGAGTCAATCCTTTTCGCGAGCATGTATAAGAAAATAAAGATGAGAAGGAGAATGTGAGGATGGTGGAGTTGGATGAGGAAGAGGAGGAGGAAGAGTAGGAGGAGGAGGAAAAATAAGAGGATGAGGTTTATTAACGTTTTGTTTATACTTCTCGATTAGAGCTAATCGATCCTACGGCAAAATGAGGCATAATATAGAGTCAAGCCGGCCTCGTAAATACTCATTTGCGCGGGACAATCTTCCCTCCTTGACTTTCCATTGCCGCCCAAGTCGACTACGCTTCGTTACCCTTTATACGACAACCCAGATGGACGAGAACAAGAACTAGAAGGTGGAGTAGGAGTTGGAGGAAAAGGAGAAGGAGCAAATTAACGAGTACGTTAATTGGTTAGTTTTGTTAATCGTTTAAGTAGATAAGAGTTTAGTATAATATTAATCTAAGATACACTTGTGCCATTCTACGCCAGGTGTAAGTACTTTGATTTCTAGATTTAGGTCTTCGAAAGATCGAGACTCGAACGAGTTCGATCTCGAGTATCGATTTGAAAAAATTCTTTCTTTATCTTTTACCTACTTACTCGATTTCATTTTATTACAGTTACCATAATCCGCAAACAAATCTTCGATTCGTTTCGTGTTAAGATCTTCGACCCTTTTCCCACGATACCGCGCGTATCTTACCTCTCTCACTCTTTCTTCCTCTCCGTCTTTTTCCATACATTTCATTGGACGATTAGCACCACGAGTCGATAGTATTTTTCTTCTTCCCATCGATCGTATAATTTTCGCAATTTGCGATCGATCAATTATTCCAATTCGATGAGAAATTGTATGAAAAAAGATAGATATTATTTATTGAACTCATTTCATATTTGGTCTATGTGTGTTTCTGTGTGTGTGGCTCTCTCGAGAAGATCGCAGTTGAAAATAAAAAAAAAAAAAAAAGACAGAAAAAAGAAAGAAAAGAAAAGAAAAGAAAAGAAGAAGAAAAAAAAATGAGAAGACGAGAAGAGTACTTATGACAAAGCATTTTTTCCGTGCGAACCCAATCCAATGCGCCGTGTAATGCAACCTTAAAGCTTACAATGCAACCTTGGCCACCTATTGGGTTAGGAGTCGTCGAAGATGTTTCTCATTGTTTCCTATTCTATGGGAACCAATTTTCCTAAGATTTCATCCAGATAAAGGATTTCGTGAATGAAACTAATCCCCGTACCAGAACATTCTGCCATTTTTTTCCTCTCTCTCTCTCTCTCTTTCCTTCTCTCTCTGTCTTTTCCCCCTCTTTCCTTTATTTTCATTCAACGAAAGATGTCCGCCCTCAAAATCCATTTGGTTTCCTTTTCGCACGCATGCACGCATATGCTCGTTTTGAAATATCACGAAGATGATTCTATCGAACGACCATCTCTTTTTTTTTATTTTTATTTTAATCTTTATCTTTTTTTTCTTCTCCTTCCACTTTTCTGACCCAGCCCCAACCCCAGTCCCAGTCCCCCAACCCCCAGTTCCCCACCCCTTTCTGACAATCCTAAACGCGCGAGGAAGATCCGTTTCTGTTCTTTTTAGGGTAGCATTATCTCATAATCGAGCGAATGATTCTGCCGTTCGACGGAGGCAGGCAACGGGGTGGGTGGAGGGTTAGGGGGGAATGGCACGGCCTACCGAGCAAACGTTCGAGTTCGTTAATGTTCACCCCGTGAGAGTGGATCTAATGAATTTGATGACTCCTTTCTCCCTACATTTGCTTCCTCCTAACCAAAGTATCTTTTCTTTTTCATTCATTTTTTCTTTCTTTTCTTTCATTCTCCCCGGTCTCGTTCTCGTTCTCGTTCTACCGATCTCCCTTTCCACTTAAATTTCTTTTCATCCCCCACCTTACCTTACCACTCTCCCACACCCCCTTTTTATAGGGAGCCCCGAGGCTTATATCTTCAGCATCGCGTAAAGCCCCCGATGTCTTTACGATCATGGCAATAAATTGAATTGCCGGTTGATGATGAGTGTTTTTTAGTGGCTCGTTGGAACTACGTGGAATTCGTCCTCGATTTCGTTTACATTACGCGTATCCCTTTTTAAATCCTAATCATTTAACGAACTGTGTATATATCGATTCGACGGGGATGAAGTAGAGGAAGGGGAGTGGAAGGGGGAATGGAAGGGGGAAAATTCTTCGGATTAACTCATGCCAAATTACAAATATACGAGACTACTATAGTCGATTGAAAAATATTTATTATCTTACTTTGTTTTTTGTTTTTCTTTTTTGCTTCCTTTGCATTTTTTTCGAATCAATAGTTTGAACACCACCCGTCTGTATCCCTCGGTAGGACGAGCAAGAAAAAATTCGTTGCATCTGTAAAATACTAATAAGAAAAAAAAAAAAAAAAAGATTAGAAAAATACGAGGATAGATGACAGTGGTGTATACGTATGTATACATGTATGTGTGTACGTGTGTGTGTATGAATGCGTTGAGTGTTGTGTGGCGAGGTGCGTGGCGAACGCCGAGCGGCTTCGTAATTAACAATCCATTTTGTATTCGGCTCACCTGATCGCGACGTGTGCGGTCCGTGACGTCATAATTCGGGGCCCCTTCGAGGCGTACCGCCCCCTTAATGCGGGCTCCGACACCTCGACTCTACGCGAATGCAGCACGCACTTTTCTTCTCTCTCTCTCTCTCTCTCTCTCTCTCTCTCTCTCTCTCTCTCTTTCTCTCTCTTTCTCATCTTTCTTTTTTACTCCTAACAACTCGTGGTTTCTTTCTCTTCTCGCTTATTCCAACGAGTCGTCCTCGAGGGGCAAAAGAAGAAGAAGAAGAAGAAGAAGAGAAAGAAGAAGAAGAAGAAGAGAAAGAAGAGAAGAAGGAGGAGGAGGAGGAGGATAGGAGCTTCCTCCTGTAACCTTTTCTCGGTGCCTGAAGATGCCTGTGGATGCGGTATATACACCTCGAAGGCGGCCAAGGGGGATATAATGGCTTGGCCGGACTTCACACGATGCCGACCGGTACACCGGCCCGGAGGATGATACAGACCTCAGACGGTGAGAGAGAGAGAGAGAGAGAGGGAGAGGAAGGTGGGACGAGGAACGTCGATATACATGTAGAGAGAAGGAAGGGTAAGAGAAGGACAGAATAGGAACGGACCTCCGAGCAAGGTTCTCGAATCGCGGAAAGAATCGCAGAAGCACCAGCAACAGCAACAGCAGCCATCCTTCGAAAATTTCTATCCCTCTCTCTCTCTCTCTCTCTCTCTCTCTCTTTCTTTCTCTCTCTGTGTTAGTCGATCGAATCGTTAAATCTTTAAAACGATCTTATATCTTAGATTTTCTTCCCGGAGGATGCTAAGAATAAGTAGTGTATTACTAAACCCTAACTACCAATACTTATATTTTCTCTCGACAATTTTTTTTTCTCTTTTTTTCTTTTTCCTTCTCTCTATCTTTCTCTCTCTTTTAAAAGTCTCTCGAAGTCTGAAGAAAACGAGTTACCTCTGCGTTATTATTTCCGCTAGATTACCGATATGTTTTTGAGAAGAAAGGAAAAAGAAAGAGCAATGTGAAGAGAGTGAAAGAGAGAGAGAGAGAGAGGGGGGAATGGTGGGGGAATACCAAGTTCTCTCCCAGCATCTTCCAGGTCTCGCGTGGAAGAGTCGGAGGGTGGATCCTGTTACTCGGCTTTGTACGAGGCGGCCCCGTCTGACGGTGCCAGGCCGCGGGGGCCTTATTTCAAGACCGTATCGAATCAGGCACGACAATCGCCCTAATATCCACACGAATGCCATGCCATGCCATGCCATGCCATGCCGTGCAGTGCAGTGCAGTGTTGCACTCCACTCCTCACACCCCACCTCGTCGCACCACACTGAGAGACCCTTCGAAGTGTAAGACGAAGAGACCAAACCTTCCTTCCTTCCTTCCTTCCTTCCTTCCTTCCTTCCCACCCCTTCTCCTTTTTCTTTCTTTCTCCTCCTCCTCCTCCTCCTCTTACTCCCTTTCGAGTAAGAGATCCTTCTTCTTTCTATCGACGACTTCTTTACACCGTAAAATAAGGTTATTAGTCCCCATAATATACGATACCTTCGTAATACGTTGTCCTTATTTTTTTTTCTTTAGCTTTTTTTTTTTTTTAAGATACACATAGAGTATCAAAAATATTTTAGGGTAGGAAGGAAGGAAGGAGAGCTAATTTAAGATTCTTCATTTTTCTCTCCTTTTCTTTTTCTTTTTCTCTTTTTCTTATTTTTATTCTTTCGAGAGAGAAGATTTTTCATAACTGACAGGGATGTTTGAAAAGGAAAAGAAAGAATTGTTTAGGAGAGTAACGGGAGGGGGAGGCCCCACTCCGGTGGGCCCTTCTCGCGATCCTTCTTCTTCTTCTCTCGCATGTTCGCGGTCCACACGCGGCTCGTTTTACCTAACGCGAATAACGACGTTTGCGTTGGCATTTAATTGTTTGCCCTTTTTCCTCTTCGAAACCCTGAACGTTCTTTATTTTCTCTCTCTCTCTCTTTCTCTTGGTCCTTTCGAGAAAAGACCCTTTCCCCTTTTTTTTTGTTTCTTTTTCGTTTTCTTTCCTTTTTTTCTTTTTTCTTTTTTTTCTATATTTTATTTTGTTTATTTTTCGTCATTTTTCTTTTCTCGAAATCGAGATCACAAATGGAAACGTGTCGTGCAATAAAAGTCATTTTATTTCTGTTTGCGCAAGGTATTACGTGAAATTCCAAAAACGTTCCTTTGAAGTCCGAAGAGAAAGAGAGAGAAAGAAGAGAGATAAAGAGAGAGAGAGAGAGAGAGTTCTAGTCGTCCCTTTTCTTTCCTTTTAGTTCTTTTTCTTTTTCTTTTAGGTTGATGCAAGTTCGTTCTCGTTTTTCTCACATCCTTTATTTTTTTTTTATTATTTTTTTTATTCTCTCATGATATGCGAATATTTTCCTCTCCAACGAGAAACGAGTCAGCTTCAACGGAAAAAAAAGATTGCCGCGTTCTCGTAAAAACTTATCGTTTAAAATATTTTGCCCGTGTATTAAAAGTTTCTTTATTAGCGTTTCTTAATTTGACGTATCAACGCAAAGAGAGTTAAATGAAAGAGAAGGAGGAGGAGGAAGAAGAAGAAGAAGAAGAAGAAGAAGAAGAAGAGATGAAGGGAGGGGGGTGTAATCGACAGTGGTAAGATTTTTGTTTAAAGTTGCTATAAAACTGGTTTAAAAAAAGAAAAAAAAAAAAAAGAAAAATGAAGAGAAAGAAAGAAAGAAAGAAAACAAACAAAAAAAGAAACCAATCTCATTTTATCTTAATTAGCGCGGGTATATAACTTTCTCTTTGATCGAATTCGGCCCTTCGCAAGGGAGAGAAAATTTTGTGTAGATTCCGAAAGAAAAGGTCGGTCGATACGCGCATCGCGTTATGGTTTGGACACACTCGATAAACGGATTAACAACTTTGGATCTAATTGCTTGCTGGATTGGAACCGATTGTAAAAGATATTTGGTTGGGTGTTCGGTCGCTTGGTTGGTTGGTTGGTTGGTTAGTTGGTTGGTTGGCCAGTCTTGCAGCCATCATCGATGAGATTAGGGTAGTGCACGCCCATACGCATATATCCTATGTATATAGGCATTTTAATAATATAGAAATTAAAGTCACACACACACATATACACGCACATATACACGGATACACATAGATAGAGAGATTAATATAATATCTTGGCAAGCTTATCTTTCCGTTTCGTCGAGAAACCATTTAGGTTTTCAACCTGTCGCGATGAAATAACCTGTGCCCGTTTGTGTGTGTGTATGTGTATGTGTTTACTCTCACCTTTCCTTTAAAAATTTTCAATCGTTTTACAATACCATAATCGTCGTTTACTTCCGCATAGTAGACTACGATTGGTCCGCCTTGTTCTTATCCTTGTTCTCGTCGTTCTTCCTTCTCTCCCCCTACCCCCCATCCACCCCCTTTCTTCCAACGTTATCGGTTCTGTTATCGCCACTAATGCCACCAGTACCCGGCTATATAGGTTTAAGGAATTTTCAACGATATGACCGACTACTTCGGCTCGTTATGTTCGTTCCTTTTCTACGAGGAGGTGGAGTTACGTGGTACTTTATTTTTAGCTTCGAATTATAGAGATACTTTTCTCAGAATGTTTGTCTTTTTTTTTCTTTTTTCTTTTTCTTTTTTTTTTTTTTTTTCTCTTTCCTTATTATTTTTATCGAAAGTTCTCGGCGGTCGTCGGGATAGATTGGTGTGGGGTAGCAAGTAATCGTGTGACATTTTTTCGATTCCAATCTTTGAGAAGTCGTATGATCGAATCTTATCGTCGTGAAGAAAAGACACGAACAATAATGAAAAGAATAAAGAATGAAAAGAAGAAGAAGAAAAAGAAGGTGGGAAGGAGAAGGAAGAGGAGGAGGAAGAGGAGGAGAAAGGCGTTTGGTAAAATCGCTAAAATCGTTAAAAATGAAAAGGCAGAAAGAGAGACAGAGAGAGAGAGAGAGATCTTCTTTTCTAGAGGCCCATCAGAAGCGGGTCTTGAGGTCCAGGGCGGTGTTATAATTTGAGGCGGTTTCAGGGAGGTCCCGGAGTTCGGGACCAGGGCCCACGAAGAGCCCGGGGCAGCAGCCGAGTTCAATGAAGTCATCAGCTAGCTCGGGCCCGTGGCGGTCTGTTATTATACCGTGGTACCGCGCCACCGTACTCCTTTCGAATCTACCTCGGCCACTTCTTCGTGCCTCTTATTCCTTTTCCTGGCTACCTCCTCTTAACTCTTGTTCCCTCTCGTGCACGCTTATCTCTCTCTCCCTCCCTTTCTCTATGTAAATTTGTCCGAATCAATTGATTGATTTTCAAAAAATTAAAATAGTTCATCGATAATCGTACGGTTTCCAATAGCAAAACTCTGACTTTAACACATCTTTTCAGCTTTCTCTCGGATAAAATTACTAACGGTTTGAAAATATAACTAACGAATTAATAGCTTTTCTATTTTAGTTTAGCTGTGAGGGGAGAGATAACGTGACAACATTGAAATTATTCGATACATTTAAAAGACCTCGATATCATCTAGCATAGCTAGTATATTCTATTTGTAACGTTTTTATTTTTGTCCACTACTCGTTCAGGAAACGTGGCTAAGGATAATAGCGCTATTTACAAGCACGACCCTCTCGTTTAGTTTTCTCCATTCCCCATTGTAATATCGCGCGTGTACGTTTCTCCATATCGGCGGAGTCGAGCACCGTTTGAATTCTTCTGAAAGTCGTCGTAAAGTCGGCACGCCACGGTGCAATGCCAACCAGCCAGCCAGCCAGCCAGCCAGCTCACCAGCCAGCTCACCAACCAGCTCACCAACCAACCAACTCGCATAATGCACCATACTCGGTGCTGTTCGCTTGTCCTTTCGTCCTTTTCACGACGTATTCCGAGCGCGCTCGAGCGGTCACCTTTCCCCTTTCGTTAACATCGTTTCGCCGCTCCTAAAACGATCCATCTCGCTAAAAGCTGTGTGTGAACTTTACGAACCTAACTTAGTCTGAGGAATAGCGGCCGTGGTTTTCTCCTAGACGATCGGGACACACTATGAACAAGCGAAACAACTACGTATGTATTATTATTTGTGTCGTTGCGTTATTCACGAGTTTATACTCTCATAGGAGATCCGTGTACCGTTCGTATTCTTATGTCTCGACCGAAAAAAAAAAAAAAAAAGAAAACAAGAAAAAAAATAGATAAAAAGGATGAAACGACGACGGGATACCGGAACGATAAAGAAATCAAGAAAGAGAGAGAAGCAATGATATCACGATATAGTAGAAACGTTAAAACGTAGATACGTATGTACAGGTCGACGCAAAAAGGAGAATCGTCGTTTGGTAAATGCAAAAAGTAGAGAAACTACTAAACTTGAGAGAAAGGCCGTTATTTATTCTCAAGGAGCAATCTTCTCGATTCGCGAGATCTCGCTTTCGTTGAAACGTGCCGTCGGCTCGGCACAGTTTTATTTAGCTCAGAAAAAAAGCAAAGATAGATAGATAGATAGATAGATAAATAGTTATACTTATGACCGTGCGTGTACTTATGCAACATCCTGTAAAGATCTAAGAAGAATAATGCGTGGCAAAGTAATAATCGAGAAAGAGGAACAGCAACGAGGACGACAAGTGGAAAAACAGTGCGAGGGGTCTCTAACTCGATCGTAGTTCGATCGGCCGGTTAGCCTCCTTACCCTTTTATTCGATTCTCGATCCATCGTTGTCGTCGTTGTCGTCGTCGTTGTGGTATGGCGAAACACATATCGACGTCTCCTATATGGTTGGATCTTATGGGAAATAGAAAGTAGCCACGCAGCAGCAGCAGCAGGAGCAGGAGCAACAGTGCACGTTGAACACACGCCGGCAGGTAGGTATACTTACGTTTAACGTTTAGCCTACGTGAAATTTACGAGCGTACTGTCTCGTAATTACCATTGTGGAAACTCGCTAGAGAAAGACGAACGCAAGAGAGACGACGCGGGCGCGTTCACCTATCTCGCATACACATGGAAATAAACAGAATCAGAGTGTGCGAGATAGAGAATATGCACCGCGTGAATCGTCTTAAGGCCAACTCTCGTAAGTGGCGTGTAATTGCAACGGCGCGGGTTTACTCGGGCATCCGTTTACCCACTTTGATCGCAAAAGCAGAATTGCGAATGTTAGAGATAAAGAGAGATAGAGATAGATATAGAGATAGAGAGAGAGATGGAGAGATCTTCGAGAACGGTTCGCATCGGATTTGCCGCGCTTATTAACCGTAGAAACGGCAAGCTTAAGGCTTCTGCCGCCGTATAACGTCGTCGCTTAGAGAGAAAAAGAGAGAGAGAGAGAGAGAAGACTGATCGGTATCTCCCGACTCGAATTAACGACGTTGCCTCCGTAATTTCGAAACCACCTGAGAGCAGCCAGTCTAGCACCGCCTACAGATAATTGGGGAGAAATAGACGATAGCGTATTTCGCTGTTTTATTCCGAACGTCCGTGAAAATTGCTCTCCACGTATTTTGATATTCGTTACGGTTACGGAACACCGTTAGACCTTTATACAAGTATTTCTACCCACAATGCTTATATTCCCCGAGAGCTAAGTTTCTATACCCACCACGTCAACGTATAATATACTTCAGATTCTCTCTCTCTCTCTTTCTTTTTATTTCTTTCGTGTTCTCTTTCAATTTAGGTATTTTCGAGAGACGATTGGACGGAGATCTTTTCGGTGAAGACAAAAAGTTCGACGTCTCGAACGAGTTTCTGTTGTCGGTTGTCTCGACGACGACGACGACGGCAACAACGACGACGACAACGACGATGGTGATGGTGGTGGTGGTAGTGGTGGTGTTTAAAGTAGCCAACTATCCTCGATAGCCTCTTTCGAATGGAATGCATCCTCCTTTAGTTCGTTTTAAACATCGTCAAAGATAGACGACGAATGCAAAATTCCACGAGTATATCGTAAGTTCGAGATGACGAGCTAAGAGGGGCGTAATAAATCGAGGAAACGTCAAGCGTGGAAGAAGCGGCCCCGAGTAGAAAAAGGGCCTCGATCTTTGCTAAGAACGTTCTTTCTTCTTCCTCCTTCTCGTGGGACCGATGACACCGGCACGGTCTCAACCAGCCAAGATTTTCGGCTACTCGGTCACGAGTTGCAGAGGACTTTGCTTTGCTTTGCTTTGCTTTGCTTTGCTTTTCGACGACGACGACAACGACGACGACGAAGACGGCCTTGTTTCGCGAGATCCTTCGCAAAAAGTGTAGTCCCCCTTCTTTTCTGTCCGACCGTTCCGTTCGTCCTGCACGGGCCCCCTTCACCATCCCACAACGTTCCTTCGTAGATTCGTAGCGGCGTAGGGTCAAGGAGACTTTAAAGAAAGTGAGTGAGAGAGAGAGAGAGAGAGAGAGAGAGAAAGAGACATATTAGTCTGAGTTATTTCGCAGAGACGAGCAAAGTCGATAATACACACAAACTCGTTGTCGTTGAATTTGTTCAGTTAGTAGGAGGAGCAAAGACGCGGTAAAAGAGGGTGATGCGGCGGCAGGTAAGACGAGCAGGTTCTCAGGAATTCACGACTCATGCGGCGACCGGGTGTTCGAGTGAAACGTATAATGGCATTTAACGAAGAAGAATCGGACCGAGGTAGCAACGAATCCATCGAGCTGCCTGCTAGCTCAGCTCACCTCAGCACGAAATTGCTGGCTCAGGCTAATGTCGAAATGAGGGACGTCGAACGTCGTCGGGGTATTGTTCCAACACCCTACTACTACTATTACTACTACTACCACCACCACTACCATCATCGTGGTGTTCCCGTTCAATGCGACGGCGCGTGGGAACACGCCCGATCTTTCTTCCTCCTTTCATTATCATCATTCTACTGATACGTACCGACGAGATGACCGTCGTCCTGCGATCCTCCTTTGGATAGGTGGTCGCAATTTGAAATTCCTATCACGAACTAGACGATGGTACGTAACCGCGAGTATAAACGCGCGTTAAGGATAACTCACGAAGAGAAACTCGAAAAAATATGTGTGGGAGAGAGAGAGAGAGAGAGGTGAGGAGATGTAAGCTGAGGTAAGGTGAGGAGAAGGAGAAGAAGGAGGAAAGAAAGAAAGAAAGAAGGAGAGGAGAAGAGAGGTAGGAAAGAATGGTAGTGGGCTTGGGATAGTTCCATCTCGTCCTCCTCGTCTCTGAAAACTGGTCTGGCTAACTCTCGGACCAGAGGGAACAGAGAACAGTCTCGGAGGAGCTGCATTCCCCGGTAATTAGTCTCACCCATAAATTACTGGCTATATTCCGTGTTTCTGTTGGTCGCGCGAGTTGTCTTTGCCAAGACAATTCGGTCGAGCATCCCCCTGTTCCGTTCGTATCTCGTCATCCCTTTTCTTCCTCCCTCGGTCTTCAGTATGAAACTTTTCTCTTTTACAATCTCGCGAAATCGAGAAAGATGTATCATGGAAAGGAAAGGGAGGAGGAGAATGATCCCTGGGTACGGTGATGATCTCTCTTGGGGCGCCGAAGAAAGGAACCCGCTGCTAAATGAGCTGTAATGCGGGGCCCCCCTGCTGAATCTTCCCTAACCTTTTCTGACCACCATGAACAACGCCACCAGAACACGTTCCACTTGCTCTCTTTTTTTTATCCTTATTATTATCGTTTCTATTTTAACAATAATATAATATAACATATACATAACTTATTATTAAAGTTGTCATTTCAATACGTTGTATCAGAAAGATGATATTTACAAAAAAGAAGGTGAGTGGGAGGTAAGGGGGTTAAAACTGAGAAATGAACTAGGGACCCACCCAATCTTGTCGTCTCTATCACTCAACCATAATAGATTATTGTCTATCGCAGAATCTTGAAGTTTTATTCGAGGAAAAGGGACATTGGTCGAAAAGGGGGGAAGAAAGAGGGGAAGAAGAGCTGGTGCGGTTGCTGCTCGGCGCCGCCGTGCGGCGCTCACCTGCCTCTCTCTTCGTGGCTCGCAACAGTCTCGCACGGAGAGCGATCGCGGCCTCCTCTCTCTCTCTCTTTCTCTCTCTCTTTCTTTCTTCATCTATCTATCTCTATCTATCTCTCATATTCTCCCACTCTTTTTCTTTCCATCTTTTTCCCTCTCTCCGGTGGAGCGGCAAATGCGTCTGTCTTTCCACCTCCTCGGACGGACACGTACGATGCACGTGCCGTCGTTGTTGCCCTTTCCTTTTGTAATATTATTTCGAGAAAGGTGCGTGCTTATTTATTCCTTCTTCTTCTTCTTCTTTCTTCTTCCTTTCTTCTTCTATCTTCTTCTTCTTCTTCTTATCAATCAAAAAATATAAACAATTTCATTATGAACAGTTCGTACGAATCTTAATTTTCTACTTCTTTCTTTCGCGGTGCTGTTGTTGCGTTTTAATCGTGACGATGGTGGACGACGTGGCTATGGTGGCGGCGGCGGCTCTTTTCTGGGGAAGAAGGCCAAGAAGAAGAAGAAGAAGAAGAAGAAGTACGAAAGGAAAGGAGTAAGAGGTTGAGATGGTGGACCAGGAGGTGGTGGTGGTGGTGGTGGTGGTGGTGAAGTAGGAGGAAGAAGAAGAAGAAGAAGAAGAAGAAGTTGGTCGTGTTGGTGGGGGTAACTCTTCTCTACTGCCCAGAACTCGGTTGGGTGGGGGTAAGGCAACACTCAAAGATCGTGGTGACGTAGTTCTGGCAGGAACGCGACGCGTTTTTGTCCCCGCCGGAAGAAAAGACCGTTTTATTACGATCCGTTTTACTACGACTGCTTGCCTGGCTGCCCTTCTTCTCGCGTTCTTCGCGGTGGCCGGTGTCTTTGGGAGAGGAAGGGAGAGAAAGAGAAAGAAAGAGAGAGAGAGAGAGAGAGAGAGAGTGAGAGAAACCCAGAGGGAAGAAGAGGAACGAGTCCGTCCTCGAGAAAGGGTGGTGGGGATACGAGGAGTGAGAGAGAGAGAGAGAGGGGCTAGTGACTTTCACGAGACCGGAAGTCAAAGTTCTTCCGGACGGTTCCCCGAATCGCGAGAATCGATCCCTCTCGCGATCCGGAAGATGCGTTTACCGAACGGGGACAGATAAACCGAAAGAGAGAGGGGTCTTCTCTCGGTCATGAAGGTTTCGTCCTTCCTTATCCGTTTCTCTCGACTTGATCTTTCCGTCCTTTCTACTACTTCTTTTCTCACGCGTAACCCAGAGAGAAAGAACGTCATCGTAGCGTCAATCATTCGTCGATTACACGACTAACAGTTTCGGTCCAATTTCGTATCTCGCATCTAAGGAAGAAGGAGACATTAAATAACATAACATAAGAAATAACGTATCGTTGGAGATCATTCGTCGAAGGAGGGGGGGAGGATAGTGATTTTTAATATTATCGCGTTAACACCGGTTAGATTATCGTAAGGTGAAAGGTGCTCGAATTATCTTTCGTAAAAGGGAGTTTTTGGTGTGCGCCACAACGCAAGGAAGATTAAATAAAATATAAAAGGAAGGAAGGAGTTTGTAAAAGAGGGGCAGAGGGGACGGAGATGCGCCCCGTTCTCCTTGCGATCTGCCTCCTCCTCGTCACCCCGATTACCGGATCGTTTTGGTAAGTTTTCTTTCTCATTAGAATTATTTTCACTCTATACGATAAATATTATATTTCTCTTCGGTTTCGCGCGATCTGTTTCATGTCACATGTCAGAGATACAAATTTTTTCTTTTTTGCTTTTGGAAAAATGAGTTGTCCTCGTTTCGAGAACCCGAGTCATTTGGAATTTGTGAAGAAAAGCGTGGAGTTTCTTTGATAATAAATTCAGTGTAGTTATCGCGTTTCATTGTCAAACCGTTATCCGAAGAAAAGAAAAGTCGTACCCGTTCGAAAAGCGTTGAACGTTTCTCGTTGACGTTCGAGTAGACAAAAAAAAAAAAGAAAAAAGAAAAAAGGTAGGAGATAAAGAGCAGGCACGCGGTAGAAAGAAGATGAGGTGTTTTAACAGTTAAAAAGAAGGGACTGTCCTTAGCGCCGCGACACGTGACGACCATAAAATAAAAACTACGGTTCAAACAAACAACGCAAACGCATCTGCGTGTTAATACGCAGGTTTTTTCGGTATCTGCTGTTGGTAGCGTTTGTAAAGTACACAGCTAGGTATAAAAAGAAAAATAATAGAACGGACAAAATATCTAGGAAAAACTCTTTACCCCCGCCCCCCCCACACACACCTGTTTCCTTTTTTTTTTTTTTTTTGAAGTGCTACTAACCTTGACGACTTTCTTTTAAAAACGACAGAAGCGGAGAAAAGTTAACGCGATGCGACGCGACGACGACGACGACGAGTTTTGTCTGGAATATACCACATCTGTTCACGGAACACCTTATCTTTTCTCGATCTTACTTACTTACTTACTTTTTCTATTCACAATTTTTAACTCTCTTTATTATATCGTATTCATTCTTTTTCGTCAAATTTATCAAATCGTCACGACGACGATCATCCGATTTCAAACGAATTCGCAAATTGATATAATTGAAACAAATCGTTACGCGATAGATCATTATGTTTCCTTTTTAATTAATATTCGATAACGAACCTCGTAAAAATGTGTTACTTACAGTTGTTTCAATTATGAGTTATCTTACGTTAAACGTTAATTAGATGTGACGAAAGAAATATAAAAAAAGGTGTGTTTCCTTTTTAAGAAACTACGAGCTCAACGTAAATTCATTGTAGAGAAATGATCGAGGTTTTCAAGCTTGACGTCTAGTTTATCAATTACTCCCTCTCCCCTTCTCCTCCCTATCCCGTTTAGTATTATTACCCTTCGCGTTAAAAACGATTAACGGTGCAGTAAATCCTTTCACGATTATTCACTTACCCTATATCAAACGTAGATCTACGTGCGTGAGACGATCGAAAGTAGATATTTATTCGTTGTGTAGCGTATATAGTTGTGGTCGCGTTAAAGCGCAGTTTCGTTTCCAATCGGTCGGTCGGTAACGTCTAAGATTTACGCCTTCGCCAATGAATTATTCATCGAGGTAATTTATCAACATACTTTTGCTAGATTACTCCTACCTATTCCTTGCAAATTCTTCTTCTTTATTTAGCGAAGGTATGTCATTCGCAAATGGGGCAAATGGGAAAAAAAACAAACGTTCGAGAGAAAAAAAAAAAAAAAAAAAAAAAAAAAAAAAAAAAAAAAAAAAAAAAGGAAACGTACTATGCGTACCGGCGGCTCTCTCGTGTGATGGAAAAAGAGAAGGATGGAAAGACGAACGAACGAAAGAGAAAGAAATAAAGAGAGAGAGAGAGAGAGAGAGAAAGAAAAAGAGAATTGTACGTTGAGAAACGGTAAATTACTCAGTAGCTCGGAGTAGGCGCTGTGTACTCCACTTTGGTATGTAAATGTTTACACGACGATATAACCTTATCGCGTAATTGCCACCCGAGAGAGAGAGAGAGAGGAAGAGAGATTTCAGCATCCGGAGATGAATTGTCATCTTCTATCTCTAAGTTTCTCTATCTCTCTCTTTCTATCTCTTTCGAAAAGTAATTCGAACGTTCGTGCTAATTTTTGATTAATAGTTTCCGCCTATGTAACACGTTGTAACAACGTTTAAGAAGACAAGTCGTTCTTCATTTCCAGTCGAACAGAGTAAAACAAAATCGAGATCTTTAGGAATATAAAGAAATTTATAAAAAAAAATACGTATACTTATAAGCGACCTTGAATAGGTAAATCGTAGCGCGTTGCACTCGTAAAGGGCTAAAAAGGTGGAGAAGGATAAGACGACTAGGGTGTAGAGAGGGATAGAAGAGAGGCCTTTTAAAAGGCCCCTCAAATATTGGTTTACGATTTAAACGGGGATTTCTGTGCTTGTTGGGCACGATGTGTTGTACAGCCGCACCTCGTTAGTCGTAGCAGTTATAAGTTCTTACCTGTTCCCATCCACTCGTCTTGCGGTGTTTCTATCACCGTCGCAGCCCTCGCCGTCGCACCACATGACGCGTGTTTGATAAATATATTAGGAAGGTAGACCGTTTGTTTTGATAACAGGTATTCGACGACGTTCCACTCGGATGAGAGAGAGATGGGAAGTAGGGGGTGGGGTGGGGGGGATGGGGAGAGGGAAATTTTCTTCCCTCGTCAAGACTCTCGACTCGACTCGACTCGAACTTAAAACATATATTTTGTTTGTGTATGTGTGTGTATGTATCTGTCTGTCTGTCTGCCTGTCTGTCTGTTGAGTGTAGATATAAGGCCTTTAAAAAACTTACGATGTTAAAGACGATTTTCACGATACTTTGGATTATTTGCTTCTCTCCTTCTTTCTTTCTCTCTCTTTCTCTCTATCTCTCTTTCTCTCTCACTCACTCACTAACTTTTTCCATGAAAGATTTGAGTAGATTTTTGCGGGACGTTCCGTGAGATCGTAAATCGTAGATCGTCCGTCATCGAGTTTGCAAGTAACGTCCTTCTCACGAGAGGGAGAGAAAGAGAGAGATAGAGAGAGAGAGAGAGAGAGAGAGAGAGAACCGCGGGACCCGATTACTCCGATCGGAACCGGATTCTCTTTCGTCGATCGGCATTCTCCGGTTTTTTCGCGACGAATACTACCCCCTTTCTTTCTCCTTCTTTATCTTACGGTTAGCTAGTTGGAAAGAGGACAGAAAGGGACGAAAGCGTAGAAAAGACGTTCGGGAACGTTCTGGATGAGAAAAGGATCCCCTCGCGTGGACAAAGACACGACCAAAGAAGAGAGTGGAGGAGTAAAGAGGCAAAGAAGTGAGCGAGGATGGACAATGGTCTCGCTCAAAGCGTCACCCGTAAATCTCGTTGAGCGCGTATAATTTGTAAGTCGGCAGGTTTCTCTTCTCTCTCTCTCTCTCTTTCTCTTTCTCTTTCTCGAGAGAGACTTCGCGGATATTCCTTCTTTTCTCTATCCTTTTCTCTCTTTTACTCGTTCGTTCGTTCGTTCGTTCGGTTGGTTGCTCGGTGGTATCCGGAGAAACGCGAGGACACGGGGAGAACTTGGGAATACACGAGCTTCGTTCCACGTTTCTTCCTTGCCTTCCTTTCAAGTCCACCTCCTCCTCCTCCTCCTCCTCCTCCTCTTCCTTCTTCTTCTTCTTCTCTTCTCTTCTCTTTCCTTCTCTCTTTCTTTCTTTCTATCTTTTCTCGTCCACTAGCAGCGTTTTTCTCGACTCGATTTTACGGCGTTTAGCTTTCTTAGACAAGAGAAAGAGGATAAAATAAAATAAGAATAGTAGTAGCGAGTCTCGGTTCTTCTATTCGGTAACAAATCAAATCGTTTAAAGTAACATCGATTAAAATCGTTCCCTTCCGAAGTTTGTTTATAGAAAGAATTCGTACCATTTCCTAAAATCCCTTTTTTTTTTTCTTTTTTTACTTTCTCTCTTTCTCTTCCCTTTTTCTTTTCTTTTTCTTTTTGTAACAAAAAATAGGAAAAAACTTTCTCCTAATGTATTCCAAATTGTCCCGATCATGTTTTTTTTTGTTTTTTGTATTTCGTTGAAATTTCTTTGGTACGGTATTACGAAGAAGAAAAAATACTTTCTATTTCTATCGCGAAAGATATAAGATATATGATATACGTGGACGATCGGAAAAATCAATGTTAACGAATCAAGACGTGAGATTATTCGGTTGCAGAAGGAACAACGATAAAAGCGATAGCGTTCGGTCGAGGTCTCGCACTCGACAAGTCGGCCAATGAGCCGCAGTGGGCAGTCCGCGACTACGTTCACGCTGGTTGGACAACTCGATGCTCTCCCTACCCCCCTCCTTCCCCCCTCTTTCTCTCTCTCTCTCTCTCTCTCTCTCTTTCTCACTCACTCACTCATTCTCTCTCTTATTCTGTATCTTTTTCCTTTTTTTTTTTATATATATACCCTCTCACCTGCGCATCGTATTCTTTCTTTCTTGCGCGATCCCAAAAAAGAGCACGAGCCCACCTCCACCACCCCCTTCCCCTTCCCCTTGCCACCTTCTCTTCTGTTATTCCTTCTTCTTCCTCTTCTCCGACGATCGATCAGTAAAAATGACTTTTCTCTTTATACGCTTCTCGTATTTTAATAAACACAACCTCGCGAAAAAAAATTCTCAATTTTTCACGGTCACGTTCATAAATATCTCGTTTTCTCTAATTTCAGCAATGGTTGGGCAGGGGGTGGTGGGGTTATACTATCCCCAAGACGAGAGAAATTCTACTCTAAATTCTCATCGGTTACGCTTTACGAGAAATAATAAAACATTCGACGTGTTCTATTACGCTTTGCCTTTTTTACTCTTTCTTTCTTTCTTTCTTTGTTTTTTTATTCGACGATATAAGTGGTCACACGAGAGTCCACGAAATTCTCACTTACCTTTTCACTTTTATTCCGTTCCCCCACTTCTTACACACTCTTTTGCACTTGACTTTCTCCGTAGTAGTCTTTCTGTTTTCTATGTTTTTTTTTCTTCTTTTTCTTCTTCTTCTTCTTTCTTTCTTTTTCGAGAGCCCCATTCTTTTCCTCTCGTTCTCTCACGAAGCCACCACAATGGCTACGAATGATTTACCGGGAGTTAACCCCCTCGGGGTGGCCGATCGGTCACGGTTTTGCCGTACCAATGGTACGGTACTAATGCGACTTTATGCGAGGCGTGAGTTAGTGCTCGATGCTTTTTTTCAATTTTCTCCTTTCGTCTGACCCCCTCCCCCCCCCCTCCTCATCCTCATCCTCCTCTCTTGGTTCCCCTCATCCTTCCCTTTCGTTCATTCTCTTGACTCGCATAAAAATACTCTCGACGATATTTTACCATTCACTTTTTTCGATCTCCTTTATTATACATCGAGAGAGAGAGAGAGAGAGAAAGAGAGAAAAGGGGGAAGGGTAGGGTGGAAGAAAATGTGTTTTCAATCGTTTCCGGTCATCACGTTTAATGTGTAAGTATGTTGGTCCTGCGTCGAATCAAAGGACGATCGATTTTCGTGGAATTTATTCGAGGGCTTTTTCGGAGAGACAAAAGATAGGCAAACTGAGAGAGAGAGAGAGAGAGAGAGAGAGAGATAGAGAGAGAAAGAATTTAAAATTATTAGATTGGACGCGTGTACGGTGCACCTGCTATGTATGGAATTTAAAGAGGCCCGGGACTATCATGGATTATTCTAATTTTATTGGGTTCCTTCCAATTATCGGTTTCATTATCGTTACGTGCCAGGAATAATTGTTCCCCCCTTTCCCCGAGTTGAAGGTAGGAGGAAGCGTGTGCTCTTCTCGATGAAGTGATTTTCATCCCTCTCTTTGGTTCCACTTTTTCATCAGCGGCTCGAGTTGAACCTCGTGTCGTTTCTATGCTGTGCTCGAAATAAGCGGAAGGATTTATGGTTGTAAGGTTTGGTGTTGCTGCTGTTGCTGTTGCTGTTGCTGCTGATTACGAGTAAGAAGTAAAAATTTCGTTTCATTTCTTAGAGAATCTTAGAAACGATTTCGAGTTTTCGCGAATCCCAGTCTCTCGACCAACAGAGAAAATAAAAGAAAAAGCAGAAGAAGAGGAGGAGGAGGAGGAGGAGGAGGAAGGAGGGATTCCTTGACATTCCGAAAGAAGCGATCCGGGCGGGCCTTCAGTGGCCTGACCCTTGCCACCAATTTGTTCGAGACATTCCCGTTTCACTTCACCCTTTTCTTCTTGTCGCACTCGCGTTTTTACGCCTTCTCTTTCTCTCTCTCTCTCTATCTTTTTATTTCTTTCCATCTACCTCCGACATTCCGCGAACGTATTAAAAGAGAAAACGAATGCTGGAAATATCGGCCGACGACTTCTTCGATTATTTCCACTCGACTTGAAACAGAAAATACGTGTGAATTCAACGGTCGAAATAGAATTTGTTAGGCAAAGAGGAAATTCAAAGTCACAACAGTTCTTGGCTTGCTAAATACGTGCGTTTAATCTAAATCATTCTCTTGTTGCTTCCGTCGGCGTCGGCGTCGGTGTTGGCGTCGGCGTCGGCGTCTGCGACGAAGAAGATGACAAAAAGGAAAATTAAGAGAGAGAGAGAGAGAGAGAGAGAGAGAGAGAGAGAGAGAGAGTACGAACGAGGAAGTAACATCCATCGTCGTCGTAGAATAAGCAACGCCAAAAGCAACAAAGGTGAACTCCCATTCGTCTACCTTTCGTCATGTCGTTTATACGGCTCGTGCCACGTGTACCACTGGTGGGGTACACGCAGTCATATTTTATTTAATGCGCTAAATATCAAATGGTCAAACAAAAATGATTTTTACACGGAACGTGTTAAGAATCGATGGGGGTTGGTTTGGAAAAATCGGTTACACGTTAGTTATATTAATCGTAGAAGAAGAAAAAAGAATAGAATAGCAAGAAGAAGTTTAAAGGAATATGAAGGAAAATAAAGGAAAGGGTGGTTGGGAGGTGAATACACCGATGAAGCGTCCTTGATCGCAAGGTTCCCGACTTCCGTCGTCGTTTCTTCTTATCCTCGAGAGTCTCGTTCGTTGCGGCGGGAGATATTCGAAGAATTTCGCTGGACCAAACGACTCTTATTCTTCCCTCTTTCCAAGCCAACAAGAGACAGAGACAGAAAGAAAGAAAGAAAGAAAGAAAGAAAGAGAAAAGTGCAGATCCTCCGAATCGAAGAGCAGTCTCTCGCGGCCCTTGCAACGGATCCTTCTTTCTTTTTCTTCATTTGGCCCTTTTGACTGTCCTCCTCCTCCTCCTCCTCCTCCTCCTTTTCTTCTTCTTCTTCTCTCGTGTTCATCGAGAGCACACACGCCGAGCTAGCGAGCGAGTAGCACCAGCACCATCACCAGCAACAGCACCAGCACCAACAGCAACCAGCAGCAGCAACCAGCAACCAGCAGCTACGTTGCTCTCGTCACTGTCTATCCGAGCAGACAGCGTGGAGCTGCCTTCGAGCAAAGTGAGTGCGTCTAATGAGGCAATAAATAAGTCGGCCGCCCTAACCGGCCTCTTCCACGCTTTTCGTTCGCGACGACGACAGATCCATCCCCGAGTTCCTTTCTTGCCTCTTATCCTCCTCTCTTAGACCATTGGCGAGAGAGTATGAGAACTCCAATTTTATTTTTCGACTCTTCTTTTTTTTATTCTTATTCTCTTAACTATATATCACTTTTATCTTGATCTTAATTTCTTGATCTTAATTTCTTTCGTTAATCGTAACACACACGCTTTTATTAATAATATTTTAATTTATTGTCATTCACGTTTTAAATCGTTATAATCATAGAATCGTTTCAAGTTATCGGAAGTGACGACGAAGCCTTCTGGTTGGTGTTTCTGGTTTAAAGATACGTTAGTAATGTCTGTTTGTCCATGTTAAAGATTGAATAAATTTTCCCAGCTTTATTTCTTACCAGAAATGAAATGGGGAATTTTCGAGGAAGTGTTGGGACTAAATGTTTTCACGACGCGAGTCAAGAAACTTGGAAAACGTTTATCGGTAAAAGATAAACGATAGGATTTTAAGAGTCTAGAGATCGTAAAAGCGAATCGTAAACGGGTTAATCGATATCACAGGGTGAACGAGAAAGAGAGAAAGAGAGAAAGAGAGAGAGAGAGAGAGAGTCACGCAAGTTCTCTTACGCGTAGAAGAGAGTAAACCATTTCTCTCTCTCTCTCTCTCTCTCTCTTTCTCTTTCGTCCAGACACTTTTCAAACTACCATTAAAAAAGTTTTCCTCTCGCATCGTGGGTTTATTAATAGTTAGACTTGAGTGTAGATACGCTGACATAACCAAGATGCGCGCGTCAAACGCTACGTGTTTGCGATAACGCAAGTCATTTTATTATACCACAAGTGAAAAGGGATCTTAGCCACGACTAAGTTAAAACCCGTCAAAACTGTTTTACCGTTGCCGTTTAATTCGATCCAAAATCGTCGTCTTTAAAATCGTAGAAAATCTTTCACCTGATTGCGGAAAGACATAAGAAAATGGTACAGAAATTCTTCTTCTTTTTCTTCTTGTTTCGTTCTTTACGTCGTCGTCGTCGTCGTCGTCGTCGTCGTCGTTGCCAGCATCGTCAACGTCAGCCGTCGTTTTCAACGATTACCGGACGGGGATATTCCTATTCCTAGGCCAAGCAAATTGATGCCCCGCACAAAATAGTCCACTTAGGACTACGACTATTCTATGAGTGAATTGGCGTGGTGGTGTCTCTATGCGTGTAACAAACCGAGTTGCCGAGTTAAAGTTGTTGCTAGATCACCGCCGGAAATATCGATGAGTCGAACGCGAAAGCTCTCGAGAGTGGAAAATTTACTTGGCTTTTCCTAGTCGCGTACGTGCGTGCGTGCGTGTGCGTACATTCGTTCGTTCGTTCGTTCGTTCTTGTGACGATGATTATGGTCGTTGCTCGCAATAGGAATTCTCTTCCCAAATGACGATGTCACTCTATGTCTCCCCTTACCCTTCTCCCCACCACCCTTCTTCTCGCATTGCATTTACGCAATGACCGATCTCGGACTCGGATTCTCGATTCTTCTTCTTCTTCTTCATTTTCTTTTTTCTCGTTCTGTATATACGTACACTTACTTTTACTTACTTACTTACTTACTTACTTACTTACTTACTTACTTATTTACTCGTTCGTTCGTAGGGCTCGATATATCGAAGAGAGCGACCTCGAGAAGAAGCCGTGGTGCAAGGCTCGCGTACACGAGGAGAACGGAGCAACCGTCCTTAACGGAATTATTGCCATTAAGGTCGTTGCATTCCCGAGAGTCCGTCGTGTACGCGACCCGGCATCCTACCGACGCAGAACTAATGATCTTAATTAACGTTTCGTAACGAAGGTCGACTTCGAGAACGTCTCTTCTCTCTCTCTCTCTCTCTCTCTCTCTCTCTCTCTCTCTCTGTCTATCTTTTCTTTTCCAAAGACCAGCGTTATTTCTTCTTCTTCTTCTTTATTTTTCGTCTCCTCTCTTTCCAATCTTTTTCGAGTTCCTCAGTTTCATCCAAGTTTCACTTTACAAATATCTCATTACTTTCATGTCTTTTTTTTTTCTTTCTTTCTTCCTCTACTACTACTACTTCTTTCTCTTCTTCTTCAAAATGTCGTATTTTCCTGCTAGTGCACGGATTCGAAGTCGTTGTTACGTCGTCGTAATAGCTCACGCGGACTTTAATTACCTTAATGGCGTCATCCCGTTCGTTACGATTCGAGTGTCGTATCCGTCCATCCATCCATCCATCCGTCCACCCTGGTAATCATCCACCAGCATTTCGTATCTTTTTCTTAACTGTCTTTTCTCTCTAGCGATTCTTTCTTTACGTTGGTTGGTTTGTTTGTTTGGTTGGTTGGTTGGTTGGTTGGTTGGTTGGTTGGTTGGTTGGTTACTTACTCGTCGGATGGATCGTTAACGGTGTCGAGGAGGATGAGAAAGGAGGGAACAGGGGGGAAGATGGGGTAGGGGGAGGAAAGAGGAAACACCGAAGGGATTGCGAAGAGATCGCGAGAGATCGAGAAAGAATTCTCCCGAGACGGAAAAGAAATTACGAGCGATAGGAATGCTCGTTTACTCGCTCACGAGAGGAAAAGAGAGAGAGAGAGAGAGAGAGAGAGAGAGAGAGACTTTCGCGTTTTCTCTCCGAGAAGATCGAAATTATACGCGCGGATCCTTCAACTACGATCGTGTCGTCGTTGTCGTCGTTGTAGTTGTTGTCTCGGAAGAATCTTCCTCTTCTTTTCTTGCTTAACTTTTTATTTCTTACCCTCCTCTTCCTTCTCCCTCAACCCCCCCCCTGTCTGTCCCCCTGCCCGTTTTCCAAGTCAACGCGAAGTCGTTCGAGTCTTTCGCGAAGGGAAACGAGAAAGCTGCGTTTTATACGATCGCACCACTTTTTTTTCAAATTAATTACTTTTCTAACTTTTTTTTTTTTTTGTATATACAGACACACGCTTTTCTCTTCTTTATCGACGATGAAGAGGGATTGATTCGATATATCGTACGCACGTTTATATTTCTCGCGAACAACGTATCTAATTCTTTCTCATCGTCAGATAAATTAATAGAGAATATTTGTTTAAGAAAAATTTGAATACCTGTTAGAATATTCTTGATTGATTCAGGATTGTTTTCTTCACTTTTTGTTGATTATATTCGCCAATATAAATTTACGAGATCAACGCGTTTAATATTATTCCGTTTTAATGGAAATATCGGTGAACGATTCTTCCACGATCTTTGACAAATTAATGGAATTTTCAAAGAGGGAGAGAGAGAGAAAGAGAAATAGAGATAGATGGAGGATGAGGGGATTTCTAAGCTTAATCTCGTGCGCGAAATTCTATTTTTTTCTTCATCGGGAAAGGGGACGAAAGATGGGATGCGGCCTGGCTAAATAACCGGCAACTTAGCGAATGTCACGTCGAGGGATTTGTGGCTTCCGTAAATTATTCCGACTCTCTGCATCTTTCCTCTCTCTTTCTCTTTCTCTCTTTCTCTCTCTCTCTCTCTCCCTCTCTTTCCGACAAACCGAACAAATAGCTCAAACTCCGTGTTCGCGTAGCACCTTCTAGCAAATATAAATCGTCCACCTCTCTCTCGTATTTTCCCTTCTTCATCTTCCTTACCATCCCTTCCTCCCTCCCTCCCACCTCAGAAATGCATTTATAATTTCAATCGCGATTTGTCAATGTAATCGTCGTTGATTTTTCAACGAATTTCGCACGACGTTTTTCACTCGCGTTGTTTAACTTAAATGTTTTTCCCGTACGTATAGAACGTATAAAAAAAAAAAAGAAGAAAAATAATTTATTCCTTGAAAGAGTAATGTATACACATTGTGAGTGTTGTACGGTTTTAAATTAACTTCCGTATTAAAATTACGCGTACTCGATATTGAATAATCCTTTTTCGATTATAATCGTTTATACTACACGTTCGATTATACACATACAGATGAACACGTGTGATGTGTTTGCGCGAGACAATATTAAACTAAAAAGTAAATAAATCAAAAAGAACGACGGAGTGTCGGGTAACGTAATACGTCGCTTACGTATTTTCTTCTGACTGTTCGTGTCTGTATTCTGTTTACGTTCGAAGTAATAAACTTGGTATGTCGAGTAACCGAAGTATCGTATATAAACAAAACGTGTGAATCATTCGAACGTTAGAACGACACGTGGTAACATCTCCGACGAGTGCGTGATTTCTCGTTAATGCGTGATAAGCGTAGTAATAACGTAATAATTAATTCAAAATAATATTCAAAATTTTTTTTGATTACAGGACGGTGGGAAGTCAGATGGTGATGGATCCGATGTTGGTTTGCAAGAAAACGAGAAGATTGAAAGGAAAACTAGCCGACATTTGCCGTAAGGAGCCTTCATTGTTAAAGGAAATAGCCAAAGGCGTTCAAGTTGGTACCAGAGAATGTCAACATCAATTTAGAAATCGCAGATGGAATTGCACTACCATAAGACGATCATTAAAGAAAATTCTTTTACGCGGTAAGTCGATCAGAATATAATTATCCATTACCGTTATTATCATTCTTATGATATTAAATTATTATAATAGAATTAATATTTGTGATTGGTACGATTAGGAGATTAATTTGTAAGCAATAACAGCACGTTCGTCGATCAAAAACTGTTGGTTAAAAGATAGGTGCTTTTTGGAGAAAAGGTGTGTGTGTTTGTGTGTGTATGTATGTATATATATATATACTAGAAGCGGCATTTAATCGTAACGAATCGGCTTGGAGAAGAAGAAGAAGAAGAGGAAAGGGTTGAGGGGGTGGGGTGAGAAGGAGGAGGGGGGGAGGAGTGTGTAATCGACATCCGGTTCGGGCCAATGTCGAAGAAACGAAGAAGCGCCCTGTAATCTGTCGGCAGTGTGTGTGCATTGTCGTGCGCGTTCACCTTTTTCGCTCCTGAAAGCAGTTGGGCCCGTCTAAAGGGTCGGTCGGTTGGTTGGTCGCTCGAGGAAGAAGGCCCACCGTGGAACCCTTTCTATCGCGAGACCCACGACCTTGCGCCCTCTCGTCGTCACTCGCGCGATTATGTCCGTTTAAATTTCGACACGCTCTTTTTCCCTTCGATGTAAACCTTTTTTCTTTTTTTTTTTATTTTCCCTCCACCCTTTTACCTATTTTATTATTAAGCTTATTATTATTATCATTATCATCATCATCATCATCATCTTATGTGAGATTTATTTTATGAGAATGATATAATGTATCTCGAAATTTTTTTATTACTTTCGTTTGTTAATTAATTATAACGTAGAGAATAAATGGTAATGTATTTATATGTATATACGGTTTGTAATTATTCGATCAGTATAATTAGCATAAGTAAACGTAATAATGTTATGACGGGCAAACGAGATATCGAATATAAAGTAAGCGTTATTTGTTTGAACGAAGGTAAGATTTGAAAGAAGAAAGATAAATACGCAACTTGTCTCTATCAGAAAAAAGAGAGAGAGAGAGAGAATAAGAAAGAGAAGACATCGATAAGCTGGACAGATATTCTTCATGGTACGGCTGTCTCAAAGAGTTGTCCTTTTCTCTCACTATCTCTCTCTCTCTTACTCTTACTCTTACTCTTACTCTTATTCTTGCTTGCTTTCTTGCTTGCTTGCTTGCTTGCTTGTTCAGTTAGCCGTCGAACGTATTAATTCCGGGTGATCTGGTGGAACAACTAAATCGAAGACAGCGTGTCCGATAGGCCGTGCCGGTCTCCTAGGTACCCGTTATCAAGATCGGTGCCTTTTTGGTAGCCTGACAGATTGACACTGTCCGTCGGATATTAGTGGCAATATGTTCCCTTAATTAAAGGCCCCTGACTGCCAACGACGATCGAGAAGGCCGCTTCGTTCCTCCCTATCCCCCACCCTCCCCACCAGCACTACCACCGTTTTGCCGTTCTCCGTTCTTCGCAAAGAAAAAGAAATAGAGAAAGAGAGAGAGAGAGAGAGAGAGAACACTAACTCGTATCCCTTTCTCTCTTTGTCTACCTTGATTCGCTTCACCGGACAACGATTGGGTCCTGACTTTATAGATCGAACCTCTATCGATCTCTATCGATCTTTATCGATGTATTATCTTCAATCGAAGTCGAACTTGAGGGTGGTGAATACGTAGGATGTATGTATATGTGTATTTTTGTATGTATAATAAGTAGTATGTATCTATATGCGTTTTGGGAGGAGATAGAAGAGTGCTTCGCGTTATTATTTTATCATTATTATTATTGTTTATTAATATTATTTTTATTGTTTGTATTATTATTATTTTTATCATTATTTTTTTATTATTATTATTTACGAGTTGTCTTCCGTTATATCGGTATTGGTGCGGCCATGTGCGAGCGCGTGGAATTCACGTTGCCGGACGATCGATGATCGAATTAAGAACGACTATTCCCGGCCCGTGGGGATCGGCATTCGAGCGACGATGACGAGGGGTCCCGATTGAGATGTATCCGGACAAGTACATACCCCTCCTCCTCCTCCTCCTCCTCCTCCTCCTCCTCCTGCTCTTTCTCTTCCTTCTCTTCGTCCTTCTCTTCGTCTCGATCCCTCATCCACGTCTTTCTTCTCACACTACTTTCTGATAAATGTCTTATATATATATATATATATATATA
>NW_014569590.1:969230-979775 GCF_001313835.1 Polistes canadensis
TTTTTCTTATTTATTTTTTATTCGAATTCCGTTAAAAGAGTAATATGCGGATGGGTTGTTCGAATAGTTTTTTCAGATTAATAAATATAGATATATATACAATTTATTATTATTTTTTCGCGATCATAATTATTTGATCACTAAGTAATAAAATGAAATTGTCATGCAATATTTGATTGTATATAATTTATGCTTGTTTAATGAGATTTTTTTGTTTTTGTTTTTTTAGTTTGCACGAATGCAAGATATTGTCAAATTTGTACAAAAATTTCTCAATTCATTATGGTTTTTTTCTTCTTCTAAAATCAACAGATTTATACGGACAAATTTTTATCGATGTTTTATTTTCGTATAAATAATTTGTTGTTTTGTCGTTCGCTTGTATATCACTCTCTCCTCCCTTCCCCCCCCCCTCCTCCCCTTCCTATCCCATCGCATACGCACGCGTATTCGTGTAATACACTTATTTGCTTTCCGAATAAGGAGCAAAAGATTTTCTCTTTTAGTTATACCTTTTAAACCTGTTCGCGCTTATTATTATGCTATTGCGTGTTATGTTCGTAGGTAATATCGAACGTTTAGGAATGGAATTTATATCTTTCGATATATTAAAAATCATCACGAAAATTGCGCGGGCGCGCGCGTGGAAATTTCTAGTTGTCGAGTTAAATGGAGTTAAACGTTTATTTAAATTCTAGAATTAACGATCTCGAGTATGGCGATCGGTGTTACGAGATAAAGTACGCTAATTGGATAATAGGGAAGAAGATTATCGGAAGAGACAGAGGAGGGAGGGGAGAAGGAAGAGAAAAAGGAATATATAACGATCGCAAATCTCAATGGTAGATTATTTTGTTCGATCAAATTGAAAATCGATTTGTTCTCAAAAATTACTAATATTCGTCTCAAAAATTAATCTTTTTCGATTAAATTAAAAATGAAAAATAATAAAATAAAGATAAGCAGTAGTATTAATCTAATAGGCTAATAGATCCACCGACAATCTCTCATCCCCCCCACTCCCTCCCCCGATCCCCCGTCATATCAAATTATCGTCCATTAGATTAAGGTTCTTCGATGTTTAAAAGTCAAATTTTAAATTCGAATCGAAGGAACGAATTCTCGCCTAAACACCGGCCGGTTGATTGGGCCTAACCAACCAACCAACCAACCAACCAACCAACCAGATCGGATCAGACCAGATGATCGGAGTAAAGCAAAGCAAAGGAAAGCAAAAGACCAGAGAACAGAGTAGCAAAAGCGGAGAAACTAATTTGCGTTTTACCCTGCGAGAGCTTACTACTACGTCCTTGCCTCACCCCATAAAAAGACGCTCGGCACGCCGTAAAGACGACAAAGTCCGATTATACGCTTCATTGGAAAATCGTAAAGTTCTTCTTGACGGGTCTTTTTCTCTCTCTCTCTCTCTCTTTTTCTATCTCATACTCGTTGGCATCTGTCCCACTCTTGTAGTTTTAAACGAGAGAGAGAGAGAGAAAGAGATAGAGTGAGTGAGTGAGGAACGCGCCTATCTCGCTCTCGAAAATAATTTGCAACTTTCCCTCTAATGTGTATATTAGCCTTGCATTTACGACCGCTTTAAAAACCTAAAGCCGCATAAATTATTGTACTTTCGAATCTTTTTTATATATAATATATATACCACACACGCGTAACAGAGATATATATATATATATATCTCGAACGTTTGCACTCATCGTTAAAATGTTTCAACGAAAGGAAAATTGTGCGTTATAGATACTTGGTTGCATACAAACGGGGAATGAGTTTTGACCACGTTCCAGAAGATAATCTTATGTTAGGTATTAAAATACGTTGTTTAAAAAAGAAAAGAAACAATGGGGGATTCTTTTTCTCGTCTCTTTAAACGCCGTTTAAAAGAGAAAATAATAATAATAATAATAATATCTCGTTCGAAAATGATTTTAAATGCGATTACATCGAACTCGTTATTAAATCGAACTATTGTAAAAATATTTTATTTTGTTTACGTTTGGTTTTTAACCTGACGAAATTATTTCTTTCGTCTTCAGTCTTTCTTCAACTGTTCCAATGTTACCATAACGCAGCAAAATCGCATGGAAGGGGATGTGATATTTAGATATTTTTTATTTATTATTTATATATTTATACTGACAATTATTTTATCGAATATTTAACATACGTTTTTTTTTGTTTTGTTAAATGATTATGATTATGAAATAATACTAAACGAGCATAAGTACTTTATATTTATTTAATTACTCACATGAAGATATCCTCACTCGTAACGACCATAATTAATTAATCGTTAACTAACTTTTCCATTTTCTTTTGTTTTCATATTTACTACTACATACGCGCAAAATTAGCCGCCCAGCTTAATTCTGTCGTGCCATCGTCGCAAATTAATTCGAAATATCGAAAAGTCCTTTTCACTTTTATTAAAGAAGAAAAAAGAAGAGAGAGAGAGAGAGAGAGAGAGAGAGAAAAAGACCACATCGAGTATTATAATATATTTAATGAATGACTCGACAGGTGTTCCTACTCGTGATAAGCATAATCATTTGTTAACCACCCATTCCTTTCTATTCGTTCTTTGTAAAATCATAATAAGATAGATTGATGAGTTTCAAGTAAGGGACAAAACTTTTTCAAGGTACGTTATAATAGATATATCAGGTTCCCTCTGAAGACTTTTAAAGATTCGTCGAAAGGTCGAATTTGTTGAGTCAAGTGATAATGGTACTACTATAAGAGGAGATACCATAGTAGGTATTATAGAAACCACATAAAAGAAACAAGGCGAGGACAGCTCACCGTAGGCTTACGGTAGGAATCTCGAGAGGAAAAATATATCTTTCTGTGTATTAGATTCCTTTTTGGAGTCGTTCGTTTGGTGTGGTAGGTAGTATTCCCAATGCTATTCATGGAACAAATGGTGTCTCGCCACCGAAGCTGACCGTTAGGTCCTCTCTGGACACGTTTGGAAAAAGAGACATAAACGTTTATCCTTTTCTCTCGTTCCATTCATCTTTCTTTTTTTCTTTCTCTCTCTCTCTCTCTCTCTCTCTCCCTATCGAAACGGGTCCTTAAAAGCACATCAATTTCATCCTCTCGAATTCTTTCCATTTTCCTAATCAACGCGACTCTTATTACAATGAATTACTCGATAATTTAAATAAATAATTGGTTATTTATTTTATTAACGTTATCAATCCAAAGATTGGTCCCCCAATAGAGGTACATGAAATATCATGAAATTATTCAAAGTTCGTATTATATATGGGGTTTTTTTTTCGATTGGACGATTAGAATATAAATGTCGGTAGTAACGAAAGGATTAAACGTGATCTAACTAATCGCTTATTTTCTTTTTTTAAAATACTTTACACATATTTTGAGAACATTTTATGCAACTACTAATCGTACCAATTTATTTCTAAGATCCTGCATAGTATTATTCTGATTTACAAGTTGTACGTAAGGATGTAATTAAGGCGTAGCATATGTTTAAAATTTTGACCGTTAGTGTACGCAATGGAAACATATATTTAGATTTGAGACCGATACAAGGGTTATAGGATATCTTTTAGGTATTTAAGTATTAGAACGTATAAATACGATATAACTATTCCGGTAGTATCTCCAATCTTAAATTGGTACTTTAAGTTTCAAACCTTTCGGCATTGGACGATTAAGCGTATCGACGAATTAATTACATCAACCGTTGGCAGGTAAGAGTCGTTGGGTAAAGATATCGTTGATACGGTGTCCACAAGGCCTATATTTTCTTTTCATCCTTTCTTTTTCTTTTTTCCTTCACGTAGCTTAAAAAATTCGGGGCTATATATTAAAGCTCGATGTTCGCGTTATCTATTCGTTTGGAGAAAAAAAGAAAGAAAAAAAAAGGAAGAGAAAGAGAGAGAGAGAATTCCTAACGGGTGGATCATAGAAAAAAAAAAAAGAGAAAAAAAAAAGGAAGAAAAAAAGAAGAAGCAGAAGCATGAAAGTAGAAGCAGTTTCCACTAGGGTGAAGGGAAACCGAGAAGGAGGAGGAGGAGGAAACGACGGGCGCCTATCTTAATTCCCGATTGACGTTTATTTATCTGGCGACGTTTAATTTTTATGGGCGCGATCTTGCCCGATAGGTCAGAAGAACTACTCTCAGGTAGCTCCTGCTGTGTGGTCCAAAAGTTGGACGGTACTGGAAAACTGGTATAACATTCGTGGACGAGCAGCACCTCTTAATTGAGGGGTGCCGCGTGTCGCGATAAGACGAACACGGGCGTCAAAAATCTTCCGTCCTAAAAGAAACTAACCAAGAGAAACGAATGAGTAGGAGAATGATGACGATTACTATGATGATGATGATGATTATGATCATGATCATGATGAAGAAGATGAAGAAAGAATTCATCCTTTCCTGTCGTCACGCTTTTCTTATCTATATTTCTTTCTTTGCCTATCTTTGTATAGTTTTCAGAATGAAATACCAAAACGTGAGAGAGTAACTTGACGAAGAAAAAAAAGAAAAAGAATTCTTTCTCACCCTTCGAAATTTTCTCGAGCTCGTAAAAAAGGAGCAGCAATTAGATACGAAACGATTTCCTGGTCTAATGTAAAACGATTATCGTGATCTTTTAGTTTTATATAAGAAAAAGATGAGGATATAAAGAGAGAGAGAGAGAGAGGGAGATGAAAATTCAACGATAATTAGTTTCTCTTCTTCCGTTTACGTATAGATAAACCGAATGACGATGATATTCGTTCGAGCTCGAGGAATCTTCCATCTTTTTTTCTTAAACGTTTCTCAACTCTAACGAGGATGCTCACCTTGGCGCATCGATATAATCGAGCTCTGCTCGTTCCTTCCGACCATTCACTTTCGAGAAACACATGCGATTTCTCTCTCTCTCTCTCTCTCTCTCTCACACACATACATACATTTTCTAAAATATCTGCTAAACGTTTTTAACTGAAATATTGAAATATTTTATAATCGAATAAAGAACATGACGAAAATTCGCCATGTAATAAGAAGTAGCAACGAATAGTACCTGCATACGTTAAGAAAAAAGATAAAACAAATTAGAAGAAGAAGAAGAAGAAGAATATTTGGTGTGTGGGAAATAAAGAAAACGGTTTTAGAGGTTTGTTCGGTTGCGATGACGGTGGTCCGGTTGTGAAGTTAACCGTCCTCAGTCCCGGGTAGAACGATCCCCCAGAAGAAGCGTGTTTATCGGTAATAGGACCGGTAAGCGGGAGCGCTGAACTAAATGGAATCACCACTAAATCGAGGCTAATTATTTTGCAGTAGGCTCGTCGGCACGGGTGGTGGTGGTTCGTAAACACGTAGATCCAAATATCTCACCGGGATCTTTGCGATATCATCTTTTTCTGTTTTTTTTTTCTTTTCTTTTCTTTTTTTGTCCCCTTTTTGAATCTTTCATTAAATTCGATAACTTACGATATACTCGTCGCTACGATTTTCTTCTTTTATTTTTATTTTTTTTTTAACGTTATCTATGGCTTTTTCTTTCTTTTTTTTTTTTTTTTTCTTTATTCCCTCGCGTATTTCGCCGAAAATTTTTGGCGAGGAATTTGTTTGGTAAAGTATTGTAGCAATAACGATATCGTTTATTTACTCGTTTCGTTGTAAAAGACGAGACGAGACGAGACAAGATTTTTTCCATAACTCCACGGTACTGCTCTTCCATCCGGTGAAGTTAGAGAATGTTGAGGATGATAATGAAAGGCTAAGACGGATTTAGCGCCACGGCGCTAAATGTTTTGTCACCTTAGCGACACTCGGTGCTAACTAATACGCTACGTAAGTACGCGTACACTTCCTTTTCTCTTTCTCTCTCTCTTTCTATCTTTCCATCTTTCTCTCGTTTATTTTTTTCCTTTTCTATCTTCTATCCTTCTTTCCTTCCTTCCTTCCTTCCTTCCTTCCTTTCTTTCTTTCTTTATTTCTTTCTTTCATTCATTCTTTCTGTACAAAACAGTCTTGGCATTTTTGCTATTCGAATTTGAAGAGTAGAAAAACTAACGGTTAGTTATTCTAACATAGGATCGAAATGGTATACATCATTTAGTTAAAGGCTATTTTCCACGGTACTGATTTTATGGTCGAACGAGAATGGAAAAGGAATAAAAAAAAAAAGGAAACTCTCAACGACGTTCATCGGGGTTCATCATCGTCGTCGTTCACGGAAACTTATTCCCTTTTGTCACGTTCAACCGTAAATGTGGCAGCCCACAATTTGTATACTCGTAAATGATTCATACAGATTTAAAGGATATTCCTTTTTTTATTTGTGTCCCATTTCTTTTTTCTTCATTTATTTCGTTTTTCGTATTCTTTGAAAGAGCATAGTTCCGATTCGTAATGTGTCACCGGTCAAGGATGACCACCAGCCGGTGGTAATATTTTGTTAACACTTTCTTTGTATCGACCAACAATAGGATTCTTATGGTTACTTTGTGTCTATCGACGATCATTCATTCCTACTAACAAATCGTTTTTCCTCACAATACATAAATGCAACTGCACTTTTATGCAGTTATCCTCGAATATTTTCAAATGGTATAAGCGTTCATCAAATTGTTAAATTTAATTTATCGAATGTTTTCAATCAAAGCAATAGTAAAGATTAGAGATTATTAATTAAAAAAAATAATAGAATTTGCAGATATAGAAGCACGAAATTGTTTGTTGTATGTCATTCGATTTAATTCTAAAACAAAAATAGAATACGATATGAAGTAAATATATACATATATATGATTGACAAAATTTATTGTAAAATCCTGTGAAAAAGGAGGTTGTTTGGTAAGAAAGTGAATATACTTTGGGTGTAATACTTTTAAGGAGGACTGTAGAGAGAAAGAAAAGTACGAGTTGGCCGGTGGCTCGCACAAAGAATTGACAGCGGCAAACAGTTTAGTGTCCCGTACGTTTATTGTATCTCGACTACCGTGCGTTTTAACTGGCATGGCTAGGTGGTGGGCCCCATGAGGGAGAAGAAGGGAAAGGAAAGGGCACGAAAGACGAAGGACCGGGACAGATCTGTTAGCCCGTTAGACTCCGAGGACTCTTCGCCGTTGACATTTGAATGCTCTTTCTTCGTGGAGGAAAGAAGACCGAACGAGAGGGGGAGAGATGAAATTCTCTCCACCACGTTCATTCTTTTCTTTCCTTCTTTCTTTCTTTCTTTCTTTCTTTCTTTCTTGCTTGCTTTCTTTCCACTTGCTTTGCGAGGACCACAAATATCTTTCTTCGAGATACACGAAGTATTTCAATATTTATACGATTTATCTCTGATCGAGAATACGATGATTATTTTCTAATCATCGGACATTAAAATTAATTTTTAGATCGGTGGTTCCACGATTAGAACGAAGTTAAATACGATGTCATTTTTAATCTCCGAACAAAAATAATCTATTTCATTTTTGTTTCTAAGAAAATTATATACTTTATCGTACAGACACTTTTAAAACACAACACGTTAACCAAAAATATTTTTTGCCATTATCGAATTGTCGCAAAATGACATCTAATTAAAAAAACAGTGTTATTGATTAGACATCAAAATATTTCTCTTTCAATATTTATACTCGCATTAAAAATAATTATTAACAACCTGTTACTACTATCAAGTCCATTCAAATTAATATATTATTTCTTTCCAAACAAAAATCTACACTTTCCCCTGACCCCCATCATCCGTTATTACCGAATAATAATATTCGAGTAACAATTGTCCAAATTGATTTTTATTCGATACAGGTGTCGTATGCGTTTACAAATATACTATATTCATAATAGATCGAACGAGTTCAATGGTGGGTTTTCTCATCGAAACCGTTTCCCCGATCCCTCTTGCTCTTTTCGATTGAAAATGGCTAACATATAAGTAGCATTGAAATCGACGGACGTCTCGTGTGACGCCGAGGAGGATCTATTACGCAGAGAATCGGCGCATCCTGCGCGATAAATCGACGTGCTCGAGCAAACAAATCACCGCGGGAGAGGGATCGATAAGATCAGCAGCAACCGAGTAGAGGGCCCCCGATCTTATAAGTAGTAGGACTTCAACTCAGCTTCCCCAGTTTCCTCTCGCCCTCAACCTTCACCCTCTCCCCATCACCCCTTCCCATTCTCTTTCTCTTTCTCTCTTCTACTTGTTCTCTTCTTCTTCTTATTCCTCCTCTCACCTCTCACCTATCACCGCGATTTCTCAGACCCGCGACATAATTCCTAGCTTCTCTTCTTCTTCTTCATTCCTTAACTGTTTCCTTTTCAAGAGAGGATTTCACCCCCTGCCCCCCTACCCACCCTGGATCGCAAATTGCGGCCAGGATTACATAATACGTTAGATCGTTTAATCGGTTTAGTGATTTACGTTTTGATCTTTTTCTCTTACGTTTGTTTTTCTTTTTTCTTTTTTTTTTTTTTAAGTAAAAATAGAATAAGAGATAGGATTAAATGAACTCGCGTAGGAACTCGATTTCTATAAATCAATCGATCTCGATTAAATCTTAGACGAGATTAAATATCAATGTCGAATAATTCTGGGTCAATAAGATAACACATGGTTTACGGGGAATTTACCCCCATTGATTTCTTTTTAATAATATCTAAGCAAAGATAAAGAGAGTTTGATTTATGCGATTAATGATATCTGAAATAATTACGAGCTAAATAATATACCTACGGTTTGATGGAATTTAATCGATGTTTCGTATAATTTTGTATACGACGTAGAAAAGTTATTGAATATTAAAATGATAGTGATTTCTGTTAAAAAAAAAATATGTGTTTAGAAATTCTTGAATATATATTCTAGGATTAATTGACGAGTAAAAATTTTATAATAAAATAATATACAAATTCCGTGCGAGGGATAAGAGACGCGGAAAATATAAAATTCAATAAGATAGAAAATATATCGAAATTAAATAATAAATTATTGATTCACATGTATTGATTGAAAACTATTAAACGATATAGAGTAAATAATTTTTAACCTGAGATTAAAAAAAATGTCATTAGAACGATTAATATTTAATTGTATTCGTCAATTTTGCGAATTAAAAACGTTTGATTAAACAGTGGCTGGGGACCGGGGAAAGGGGGGGATCGATTTGCCTCGTCTTATTTGATTTTCTTTTTTTTATTTCTTTCTTTCTTCTCTTTTTCGTATTTCTCATGTGGATGGAATTTGCATTCCACGTTTCTTACGTTGCCGTAGCAGCAGCAGTCTTTGCGGGTAACGCGCATCGATAAAGGATGCACCGCGGATATTTATGCATATGTCAGCGTGCGCTTATTGCGATATACACAGAGGGTAAAAAAAAAGGAGAAAGAAAGAGAGAGAGAGAGAGAGAAAGAGAGAACCGAGGTAATCGTCGTGGATAACATTCAAGTTAGCGGCGAGTAAGTCGCGAATAGTAGTCGTCGCTATAATTTCTTTTCCACCATAAATGGTGTGCACACGATCGACGAGAAGATCGGCCTGCTAGCTAGCTAGCTACAAGGACGAACCAAACCTTCTGACATCCTCTCGTTCGAAAGAACGATCGTAGATTTTCTTACGGAACGTCGATAAAATGTTTCCTTTTCTTTCTCTCTTTCTTTCTTTCTTTATTTCACTCACTCTTTTTTTACTTTTCTGCCTTCCGTTCGAACAATCTTTTTTTTAATCCTCCCTTCTTCCATTTCTTCTACTTTTGCTCGATCTTTTTCTCGAACAAAAAGCGTTGGACTAAATTATTGGAAAAAGAACATTGAAATATATGGTGCGATCATTTTCTCGGATCATTTTGTTTTTGTAGTACCGTTCGCTTACATAGGCACGCACGCACGCATACAGATATAGGGGCACAAGCCTGGAGAATTTATTCGCAACTTTATCGAACATTTGTCACCTGGCGATTATTTGTTCTCGAATATTGCTCCATTACCTAGATCGTTATATCATCTTAATCCTCTTCTTCTTCTTCTTTTCCTTTTTATCGGAGAAATTATTCTTCCGCGTGCTGCGAGGATAGAATGTACGTGGATCCTGTATAACAAAAAAAGGAAATATAAAACAAAAAATGTTAAAAATAAAAAAAAAGGAAAAAGTAACGAAAGAAAGAAAAAGAAAAAGAAAAGAAAAGAAAGATGAGAAGACTCGCAATTAAACACGGCGTAAGTCTCGCTCGGAGGATAATGCCCCGGAATGTTGATAATTGGCCGAGCCGTCGGAACGAGTTGGTGGAAAGAGGAGAATGAAAGAAGAAGATGAAGAAGAAGAAGAAGAAGGAGAAGAAGAAGAAGAGAGGACCGAAGATAGAGGAGGAGGGGACAGGAGGAAGGAAAGACAGAACCTGCACCTGGCAAAGAAAGAAAGATAGATAGAGATAGAAAGAAAGAAAGAAAGAAAGAAGGAATGAAAGAGAGAGAGAGAGAGAGAGAGAGAGAAAGAAAAAAAGAAAGATGAATGGAACGAGAGAAAAGGATAAACGTTTATGTCTCTTTTTCCAAACGTG
>NW_014569591.1:0-16146 GCF_001313835.1 Polistes canadensis
TTCTTCTTCTTCTTCTTCTTCTTCTTCTTCTTCTTCTTCTTCTTCTTCTTCTTCTTCTTCTTCTTCTTCTTCTTCTTCTTCTTCTTCTTCTTCTTCCTTTAAAGTCGTTAACGATGACGAGAAGAAAGAGGAAGAAATGCAGACGAAAACGAGATTGGACTATATAGTATAGGCTTCTTTCGCGAGGTTAAAGAGGATCAGCGTTGTCATAGCTAAACCACCCGTAAGAATTTATAAAGGAATCTTTTGCGACCCTTCCAACCCTAATCCTTCGCTTGCCTTTTACGTTCCAAAGAATTGAAAGAATGGTAGAGAAAGAAAAAGAATATAGGTAACAAAAGATAATGCTTTCTTCCCAGGTTTATGTTAAATATTTCGTTAGACAGAAAAAGAGAAAAAGGTTAGTGAGATAACAAGTGAACAGGTACACTTAATCTTGATCATAAGAAAACTTTCTTCGATTTTGGTATTTTAGAAAAGAATAAGATTAAGAAGTGTTTGCAGTCGTTTAAAAGGAGATCAAAATAATAAAATGGAAAAAAAAAAAACAAAAACCTCGATTTCTACAGCACGTCGAGTGACATGTGTGGCATTTGGGGATAATGCGAAATAGTTAAATGCTGACAAACAGATTTTTTATAAGATGTTTGCATTATTTGAATAGAATACATCTAGAAAAAGGAGATGAAAAATTTGAAAAGAAAAACTGACGAGATCCTAATTTTTATTTTAAACAAATGTGTTTCATTTAAGTAGAAAATTATATAATTATCGGTAAAAGGAGAAATAAACAAAAAATTATATCTTTGCATAATCTTGGGGGGGAAAAAAAAAGAAACAATATCAAAACTATATAATAACATACAATATGAACAAAACATGTTAACATTGTAAAGAAAAAAATATGACGCGAGTAAATTTGAAGAATTTTCTCTATCGCGTCTATTGTTAAAGAAAATATTATTAAAAACTATCTATCACTCTATACGCATTGGGAAAAAGTGTATTTCATTTGAAAAAAAATAAACGATAAAAAAAGAAGAAGAAAAAAACGAAATAGAAAAACTATCACACAAAGTCTCGAATTCTCCTACATTTCTCGTACAAAAGAAAGAAGAGGAGAGGAAAGGATCGAAAAGATGATGTCGGTAGTACCAACATTGGCATCTCGGTTTGTTAGTTAAATAAACATTGAACACCGAACGCTCCCAACGTAACAGTGGAGCCTTTGTTGGCCGTAACCCTGCCACGTTCGAGAACGAAGCGCCAAACATCTTAACGCCTATCAATAATTGTTCCTTTCCCGTTGATATGGAGATCCTTTATATCTTGTCGGAGAGATCGATCCTGGATGAACGACGATAAAAGATCAAAGGATTCGTCGTGAGACTGCGTAAATCAGTTTACAATGGATATTTCACATTTTCAAACATATGTGTTTGATCTGATGTACGCCAAGTATTTCTATCATAATAATAATAATAATAATAATAATATATAAGTATAACATATTTTATCGTTTGTTATCCCATCATATTATAAATAAAGAGAGAGAGAGAAAAAAAAACGATCTCTCGCATAAAAAACAATGACAAAAGAATCGTTTTTTAATTTTTTTTAAATGACCTCTTGAAATATTTCTTTTAAAGAAAAAAAAAAAAAAATCAAAATAGATAGATATCTCTTTATTTATTGTTTTATTAATCTATTCCTTTTTTTTTTGTTTTGTTTTTTATTTGCTTTAATTATTTAAACATCTTTTATGTGTGTATCTTGTCGTTTCTATATCAATGTCAAAAAAACGAAAGCTGGCAGGATATGGGTTCAAGGAGAAAATTTCAACCAATTTGGGCGAGACCAGACAGCGAGGGTAATTTTGTACGATGAGTCGAGAGGTTTTTAACTTTTACCTGTCTACTAAAAGTATAGTTACTATATTTTCGAGAGACTATTCAAAGTTTTTAAGTTGTTTCGAGAAAAGCAATATACTTTAGTCAACATTTATTATTATTATTATTATTTTTTTTTTCTTTCTCTATGAATCTTTCGATAAAGGTATATCCTTGCGCGAAAATATAAGATCATTTCTATTCTTTTTTGTCATGCGCCTAAATGAAAATTAATTTGAAAATATCCCAACATTGAAACGTGTTAAACTACGCTCCCTTGTATCGCTAATATCGTCTTTTCTTTTGCTTGATCATCGTTACAAGTTCGTTTCGTTGCTCAACGAGCACACCTTTCTTCCTTCGAAATCAATCGAAGCTGTATATCATATGTAGAAATACATTAACTCAGTAAGAACAAAAGCGAAACAGGGGGAGAAAGAGTGAAAGAAATTACAAGCATAAGCAATTCTGCACAACAGTATATAAAACGCAATATTACATCTAAGAAGTTTAAAAGTGATATTAAAATTTATTCTCGATTGCATGAAAACAACAAATTTAATACGAATCTAAAAATTTATATTATATAAATCTAATATCATTCTTATCCTACGTAATTTTTTTTTTCTTTTATCATCGTCAAAAATAAATATCCAATGATATAATTAACCGATAGAGAAAAAAAAGAAAAAAAGAAAAATAAAAATGAGAATAACGTAGAATAGGGAGAGGAATTAAAATACCTTTTTATGCATAAAGAACGACTTTGGTGCATTCTATCTCCCCTCCCACCTCCTCCTCCCCTCCCTCCACCCCCCGAATCCACTCTGAGGTATTTACCATTCCGTTTCTTCCGTAGTTGCGACGATGGAACGACAAAAATTGCGACTCCCACGAATATGTATGCATACATATACTAGAGAGAACACGAATGTATCATACATTTACACGTTATAACATATGACTCTCCCATACACGTTAACTCTATCGTTCTGTCTCTCCCTCTGATTCGTGTTAAATCCACTGTTCGCCGAATGCAGCCATACGTCGTCGCGGTTTTAATCAACGCCGCCGTAAATCCTCTGGACGTTGGCTCTTTCATTTTTTGTCCATCGAGACCTCTTCTCCTCCTTCTCCTACTCCTACTCCTACTACTCACTCCACTTTTAAACCCCCAGCACCCACCCCACTCCACCCCCACAACCCCACCCCACCCTCCTCTCACATTCTTCCTTTTCTTTTTTTTAATTTCATTAGCGAACAGCAGCCGGATTACGTAGACGGTCCGAAATCTCTCTTTGGGGATTATCAAAGCTCGAGAAAAACTAGGGAAAATTTAGCAAACGATTATACAAGGACAACGTTTCCGAAAAGATTACTCTATTATATATTTCGCTATAATTATAACAAGTATAATTATGATAAATAGAGAAAAAAAAAAGGTAATTTTCATTCCGTAAAGAAATAGAATTGAAACGAATATTGTAAATGACGAAAACAGATTTTTAATCTCTCTGTTAGAACAAAAGTTACTTAATCTTTTTAAGATGAATTTTATTTTAAAAATATATTAAATTAATTCGATTATTATAATGTGACGTATTGTCATATGACTTAATATATTTATTTGAAAGAATATATCGTAATAAATAAATAAATCTAATATATTATTTTCGGTTTGAAAATATATAGAAAAAAAATTGGATTGATTTTCTTTTTTTTTTTTTGAAGACAAAAATAAAAAATGATAGAGACTTTATATATTACAATACATATATAGAAAATTGGTCGGTTGGGTCTGGAACAAAAGGAAAAGTCTGAAATAGTGTAAAGGTATGGCGGAGAGTAGTATCTAGTACGTCGCGCGCGCACAAAGGGGTTGACTTAGCGATTTTCCGCACTTTTTTTTTTTTCTTTTTTTTTCCGCTTCCCACTCGGTAGAGAGACGTAAATATGGCGGGGCTGAAGTTTCATTCCCCTCCGTGTGTCCACGGACGGGGTCTGCCCCGCCCAGCTTCGGTATTCCACCCCTCGGTAAAAATAAAGGAACAAACGCCACGGCACACAATCGTCGAAACATTTTTGACGCCGGCCATCTCCTCCTTCCTTTCCACCTCCCCCCGCGGCATTTCGTTCCTCCACCATCCATCCATCCATCCATCCATCCATCCATCCATCCATCCATCCATCCATCCATCTCCCTCGGTTTCGTTCGAGTTAGAAAAAGATATAGAGATGACGGGGGAAAAAAGAGAGAAAGAGAAGGAAGGAGATCGGAAAAGTGTGGAGAAAGCGGTAGATCCACCGATGGAGGTGGAGGAACCAGAGAACGAGCCGAGGAGGGTGAGGTATGGGGGGCTTTGGAGGAAAAGGAGGTGGGTGGCGTTCGAACGAACGCAATTTGCATGATTTTGCATGTTTTAGCACGCCCTGCCCGCGCCCATCGGGTTTCAACTGTCTGCCTACGTTTTCTGCTTGCTTTTCTGACTACGACGGGGTTAGAGTCAGGAGGCAGGAGGAGGTGGAGGAAGGACAGGAGAGAGGGATTCAAGTTGCCTGGAGGTGGAACGGCAACAAGACCGCCGGAGAAAGGAAATTATTTTTCTTGGTTTTTCTCGGTGAAGGTGCTCGTAGAGCCATCGGAATATCAATAAGCTATCTTCCTCCCTTTTTCATCTTCCTCTACCTTTCTCTTTACATCTTTCTTCATCTCTCTATCTCTATCTATCTATCTATCTATCTCTTTCATTTCTCTTTTCATATTCTGGCCCTGAGTAAAGAGAACATTTCGAACCGTCACGATATTTTGTTTTACGATATTTTCAAATCTAGCAATAAGTAATATTAAATGAATTTCATTGACAATTTAATTAAATAAATTAATTAATATATTGAAAATAAAAGTAATGAATCGTTTCTGAAATTCATCTCGAAAATGCATTATCGCGTGAAATTCAATAGGTACGATCTCAATGTGAACTATTTCGAACGATACTGGATCGTATTCGAAGTGAGCGACCATTAAATAGATCGTTTCTATTTCGCTCTCTGTTATTTCATCGTGGTTCGGTAACAATGATATCCATACTCACACCCCATGAATCGTCAAGTCGGAAACGTTTCAATCGTAGACAGTAGGATCGGTATCATCGCATATTCGATCCTACTACTTCGTTCTCGACATTCCAAACGGGAATTTCTTCTCTCGCTTTTCACATTATTAATGTGAAACGTAAAGAGGGGTGGGGGGGGGAATGATGGAAACAGAAAGATAGATAAAGAGAGATAGAGATAGAGAGAAACAAAAATCATACGTTAAAAAATTATAGATCGAAAATATTCTTTTATCACTTTTATTAAATAATAAATAAAAATTTGAAATAGAAATAGAGATAGAGACAGAAATTGATATTAATAATCGTTAATCGAGATTCTTTTTTACTCATTGTCCGTCTTTTATTTAACGCAAAACTCATCTTTTAAGAGTATGCGAACGCGATCATTGTATCCAGTACGAACGAGATTCTCTTTGCATGCGGAATACATGTTATGTGCTCAGGTTCGGTTGGCAACCCATCGAAAAAGAACGGAGTCATCCTGCGGTGTACCCGGTATCACTCGTCGCCGCAGTCGGTAAGGCCGTTCCGGCTCTCTCACCGACAACAATGGGCCAATAGCGAGCCGATAATGAGCAACCATTGTCACGTTGCAGCCCGTACGAGCTGCAAACGACGAACGGCTCGCGCCAAAGAGGGAGAACACAGGGGAGGTTCGACCAGATGAGGAGGATCACCCGACAAGAGTCATTACAGGTAATCGAGAGTACCGAGAGATCCATGAAAATCCTTTCAATAAATACCTATAACATTACTCCTATATCGTACATATCTTTTTTTTTTCTTTTTCTTTTCTTTTTTTTTTATCTCATTCTATAGGCTTTTTATATTCGTCTTCTTTACGAACTTTTACGATACGATACGATAGCTAGCTAGCTTACTTCTGATTTGATTATACGTCAATTGTGATTAGAAATTTTGTTATCCTAATGATCTAAATAGATAAATGTTGATTCGTTTAAATAGAATGTTCTCATGAAAATACTTAATAAACATGAATAATATAAACAAATCGCAATATTTAAATATAGGTATTTTATTTATATTTGACGCGTTTAAATAGAAATTGGTCAGATTTTTCTCTCTAGGATTAACATAAAAGATAGTAAAACTCTCTCTCTATCACTCTTTCTCTCTCTCTCTTCATCTTTCCGAGCTATCCGTGTTATAAAGAAACGGGAGGCAATGACTTGCGATTCGAGATGCATTGGAATAGAGGTGTCCGAGATGAGAGGGCGGCTCGCCGCGTTTATTTATCCTGCCTGTGCCTTGAAGAGAACACCGAGTGCATCGCCCTTCTTCCCTCTCCTCCCTGTCCCTTCTTCCTTCAACTTCTCCTCTCGTCCGTTGTCTTCGCCCATTACTTTTTCCTCTCATTCCTATCCCCCTTCCTTTTTTTTCTTTTTTTTTTTTTACAACTTCCACCCTCAATAAATTCGCACCTACCAAAGAACTTACCAGCCCCTTCCCCCTCTCCCTCCCCACACCCTCTCCTCTACCCTTCTCTCTCTCTCTCTCTTCCTCATCTTTCAATCAATTTTCTTCTATGTCCTTTTAACGTTGTACGAATATAAATGTTTTGTTTCTCTATTCGAATGAAATGTTTTTACTCAGCAACTTTCCTCCTTTTTTTTCCTTGTCCTCTTATATTTCGTTGAAATAAAGAATATATTTCTTAGGTTCTAGCGGCGACTTTGATCGCTATCGACTGGCTCGCATCATCGGCCAGTTTCTTTTCTCTTTTCTTTCTCTTTCTCTTCGATCAGGAAAGCTTTCGAGACCTTGCGCGACTCGTCCGACGTATACGCGGCCCTATAATCACCGACCGATGCCGACGTTACCATAAAACTTGAGCAGCCACTATATTCTCAGCTTCCGACTGGATATCACATGCGAAGACTAAAGATTCGATTCACTGGCCATGCTTATCGATAGTCATCCACGGAACATTTCAATGACTCATTTATATTTTTCGTCTATATTGGTCATTATTTATATAGGCAATAATATGATATATATACATATATATATATAGTATCTATGTATTTGCGCGTTAAATTTATATATTCTATATATATATATGTATATAGTATGAGAATATCAAAATGATTCAATTGAATATAAATAACCAAAATTTAACGTTATTTGGTTTAACGCAATACACATTTTTTTTCTCTGTTTATATCATAACGGGGAATAAGGAAATTACTTAGTATTATAATTTTTTTGAAGATATTTTTATACAAAATAGTCATGCCCTTTTTAATTCTCTTATCCAATCATTTTCGATGATTAAACGATGCGATCTTTTTTTTTCCTTTTTTTATTAGTCAAAGTAGCAGACACTTAAATACATCCCTGATCGTGAAAGAAAATAATTTTACCTTGAGTATAAGTTGGAGAGATATATCTTTGGGTACAATACATTAACAGTTCGTCACCTTACACAGTAAAGTAGTTGAGTGTGTAGACACTCCATTACGCGCGACGGTAGCAACACGACAGAGACGACAAACGTACTGTTTCGAATGCTATACACAACGTGTCTTTGGATTATAGTAGTCGATCCAAAAGAAATTGTCATTTCAATTCATCATACATCCCCATAAAGTTTTTTTCAAAATTTTCAACAACTTTTTACTGCTTCTAGTATTAAAAAAAAAAAAAAAAGAAAAAGAAAAGAAAAAAAAGGCGTGAATAATAAAGGGCTTGATAAAGTATAATTTTAGTACGCAGGTAGGCAAAAATTAGTATTCCAAGATAGATATCGGTGAAACGTTTATCTTACGAGAATACCTCTTGCTACTACAGGAGTTACAATAAAGAGAGAGCAAGGAGAGGAAGTGGATGAAAGGATCGGAGAGATTCGTCCTGTCACGTGCTTTCCACTTCTCAAAGAGAAAGACAGAGAGAGAGGGTGGATAGACCGTTGAAGGGATAGGACGGGGTAAAGAAAGAGAAAGAGAAAGATAAAGAGAGAGAGATAGTGTAATGGGTATGTCACCAAACTGTTGGGACATCCAACCAATACAAGCTCGATTGCTCGAAGTAACGAAGAAGAAAGAAGGTTGCACGAATGATGTCGCGTCGATCTTGCAGCCTTCTGAAAGGGCAAGGCCGAGCCAAGTTACTCTAAAAAGATAGTAAGAGAGAAAGAGAGAGAGAGAGAGAGAGGCGGAGAAAGAGGGAGGGAGGGAGAGGGTTTTCGTCGATGGAAAGAGGGGGTGGGGAGGTAGGGAGGAGGAAGGGAAGAGCAAGGGAGGAGGAAAGGTGGAGGAAGGGAGGAGGCGTAGAAGAAGAGACGGAGAAAGAGGGTGAAACGGTGGATGGAGTAAGGGGCGGTGCATGCTGGGAGCAAACTACAGCCGCCATCTTGCACGTGAATGGAATCGCTTCAACGGAATTACCGAATAGATACTGGCACGAGTTTCGAGACAAGCCAGAGACGATCAGGGAAACGTCATCGACATACCTTTTCATTTTCTAACTATATATCGATTAGATATAGTTTAAACAACGTTTATTTCGATTACCTTATATAAACAGATTATTTCTTATTTATATTTGTCTTATTGTTTAATCATTATTTCATTGTTATTTATGTATTATCATATATTTATATATTAGTTAATTGTTAATAGATATATTATTATAAAATTAGGAAGACAAAAGTAAAGAGAGAGAGAAAAAGAAACATTTGCGACTAGTATTACAAAATATTAAGTATTAGCAATATTTTCTAAAATCAAAATGATTATTATATCTATAAATATATTAATATATAGAAAAAGTAAATAACTAATGTTACAAGTCAATCCCTTCAAGTTACTTTTGTAGACCAGCAATGTTTTTTAAAAAACAACGGCTTCGTAGAGTTTATCCTTTCTCTCTGAATGAAAATACTCCCTCTCTTTTTCTCTCCTTTTATCATTCTCTCCCTCTCTTCTTTTCTCTTTCTACTCCGTTCATGGTCCTTACATACATCCCAGGCAATAGACGATTAGCATTGGGTCCACGTAGGCTCTCCCTAAACACTATACCCTATTTAGGCTAACTTGGTAATCACCGAGGGACTGCTAATCGCTAGGGGGTTGTCGTTTCCTCCCGCGTACCAGCCTGCGGGTAATTACAGGCCCGGTGACGTTGAATAAAGTCATTAGATTTCTCGATTCTACGATCACATACGACACGTACACTTCATACTCTCAACCTCTCTATATCTACTTATATAATATATATATATATATATTATATTCATAGTGAAACCGCCTTGCTTTAACTCCACAACGTTCATATTCATTTTCGTCAAACCATCGTTCGATAATACATAAGTACCAAGTCATATCTTTGACAATCTTTTGATTGTCATTGTAAAAGAAAAGAAAAGAAAAGAAAAGAAAGAAAATTAAAAATGTGTATGTTGCATCTGCGTCCGTGGGGCAGGTGTGGGGTGGCAGGCAGGCTCTTCACATTATTCTACATTTTTATTCGAGAGAAAAAAAAACAACATCTTCGATTAATTATGTAATTAATTATTCTGCATGACGATAAAAAGAAACATGCTTGCTGGACGATAAGAGAATTAGAGGGGTGACTCTGAACAAGAAAGTCCACAGATTAAGTAACCGAGAATGTAACGAGAATAAGAGCGACGGTAATGCTCAATATTAGCCTGCTAAATGCTTTTCTCGTTGGCCTCTCTCTGTTGTCCATCTCTCCCTACCTCTCCCCCCTCCCTTTTCTTCCCCTCTCCCGTTTATCTCTCTCTTTTTCCCCATTTTATATCACACAGAGCTCGGTTTTCTCTGTCTATCTCGTGGGAATCAAGAGGAGGGGAAAATTTGGCCTGGAGCTCGACAAGCATCTTCCCGAGGGATACGAGCGGCACCTCGATCGGGAATCAGACGATCGAGTTTTGTTCAAGCTATGCCCAGGCTAATTGGCTCTCTGTTCTCCGTGAAAAACTAACGCGAGGTACGGCTCTCGTTACTAACCTTGTAACCAGTTGGCTAATCGAGCCTCGTGATAATGTGAAACTTCGACACGTTATTCTATTTATTATGAATTATATTTACTTAGTTACATTTCTTTTTTTTTTATTGATACGAAGTTGTATCGTATTCTGAATTTGTAGCATCTATCATTTTTCTTATCATCACATTATGATATTTCTTTCGTTGATTCAAACCACAAACGGTTATCTTATTTTATATTAAATTTTTATACCTAATAAAAATTAATAATAATATCTAATTGCGAAATGAAAAAAAAATAAAATAATTTGATTTTCAAATCAGTAGAAAATCTACACGGTATAGGAATAAAATAAAGAGAGAATCTTGATTCTTGGCACGATCTTCGGAGACGTATCGAAAATCGAGCAAAGAGAAGGTAAAAATGAGCCCGAGCTACTTGTTCTTTGTAAGAGTGAGGGGGTACTCGTTTGTTTACCATGCGACTCCCGGTAGCCGTGCCGATCGAGGTGTCTTCCAAGGTATTTCTTTACACACGCACGGCTTTTTTGCCCTCGCGAGTCGCCTATTCTTTTTCTTTTTTTTTTTCCTCGCCGTCTTCGTCTTCGTCTTCGTCTTCATCGTTGACGTCGTCGTTGTAGTTGTCGTTGTCGTCTTCTTCTTCCTCCTTCTTCTCCTTTTCTTCTTCTTCTTTTTCTTGTTCATCGTCCTCTAGACGACTGTGCCTTGTAGAGGACAGAGAGGGCACAACCAACGTGCCTGGCTAATGGATGTCACTCGAGACCACTTTGGTCGACGCAAACATCGACGACGTTTCTGAAAACCCATCCGCGACTCTTTTCTTTTTTGCTTTTTGTTTCTTTCCTCCGAAATACGTTCCAAGTTCCCGACCAATAGATAATTATTAAATCATTTCTCTTATCATTCACGTACATTACAAACGATCTCTCATTCAAATTATTGTTTTTTTTTTCTTTTAATAAGATATGCATTTTGTAACTTTTTGTTTAATTGTTTTTTTTTTAGATTTAACATACCTTTTGTACCGAATGTACGCACGCGTATCTTTTTTTTCAACTAACATACATACGTGTGTTAGTTGTGATATGTTTATGATTATAATAGGATAATTTATTATTTATTTTTGTTCATTAAAATTTACAAAAGGATACAATTTGTCATTAATATTGTTTGATCATTTTATCGTATGGAAAATGTGTCTCTTGGTATCGTCGCGCGTAAGAATGTTAAATATAATAAGATAAATTGGTGTTGTAGATGAAATATTGGAAAAAAAATATATATATATATATATGTATATAATTAATATAATCACGTGTTTTTTCCGTAGATTGAAATATATAAACAGCAGTCCTAGTATGATCGAATTAAATTCAAAATAAATCACCTAACTCTTTGTATTCAATAAGTACATATATCTATATACTTCCTTTCGATAAAAGTACAACGATAAGAATGAAGCCAAGTGGTGGGTACTTGTTGGTTTATCGAAGAACACTCGAGGGTGTAACGGAGTATGTGATCGAATATATTGAATGGTCCTCGAGCACTTGGAATCACCCTCTCTGTTCTCTCTCTCTCTCCCTCTCTTATTTTCTCTCTTTGTTGTCTCAACTTCTCTTTCGTGAAATAAATCGGAAACAAATTGGAAAAGCTCGGTGAGATTCGACCTTGCTTACGATCCACTCGCTACTACTACTACTGCTACTACTACTACTGCTACTACTACTATTACTACTATTACTACTACTACTACTACTACTTGGTCGGACATCGTAACGACGTTCGGTCGTGCGTGAAGAGAAGTTGCTAGGACGGATTCGAGTTGTCCCTTGGGAGTGTCCTCTCTCAAGAGAGAGGATGAGAGGGTGAAATGTTGGAAGGAGGAGGAGGAGGAAGAAGAGGAGAATGACGACGATGTACCAGAACTATACGTCTAAGTCTTAAGACAAAAATATGTATAATAACAAAAATATAATATATTTCATTTTAAGGAGGAATTATATATAAATTCGTTGGAATTCGTTGTTTGTCTCTCTTTCTCTCTCTCTCTCTTTCTATTGAGAACGTTTAATAATTAAAATATTAAAAAGTACACGTTTGATAAAAAAATAATTTCGTTTGAGAACGTGTTACTATATTAGTCTCCTTTTGTTAAATCGCGAAAAAAAAGAATTTTGGTAAAAAATCGTAGATCTAATGTCGAACATATTTTACGATAAAAAAAAAAAGTAACAATACTGATATTAAACGATAAAAAGGAATAAATAAAAGAGACTTGTTTTATTTAGAAAATTTATAACAGCGGTCGTTATGAACGTTATGACGTTTTGAAACCTGCGTATAGATTCATTTTTGTCTTAAAATTCATTGATTTTTTGATCATCATCTACCATCTTCTTTGACCGCTGAAATGTTTACATAAGAAAAAAATAATCCGCGGACTAAGAGAGAACTTGGATAGCTTTGGTCCATACTATTACATAGGTATACCTATGTATATAAATCTAGGTATGAAGCATAGGAACGTAGTGGTAGGTGCATCAGTACTGACAACTCCGAAATTCGTGGATTATCCTGTTACGCTTGTGCATTAGCGTAGAGCCGATAATGGTTTCGGGCAAAAGGCCCACCAGAGAATTTGTAAAACCTCGTACATCCGCAGTTGGCGTTGTTCCGCCATTCTATTCGGTCATTCTGTTAGTTCTCTCTCTCTCTCTCTCTCTCTCTCTCTCTCTCTCTCTCTCTCTCTCTCTCTCACTCACTCACCCTCTGTATGTGTTATAGGTATTCGAGTAAATTTATATATCCTCGTGCATACGTTTACGTGGGCACGTTGCAAATTGCACGCGACCATCGATTGATTTTCAACGATTCGCCTCTGGCTGTAAATAAATAACGGATGCTCGTAGTCAGTGGTGAGTTCCTCTCTCCTCTCCTCTCCTCTCCTCTCATCTCCTCTCCGCTCCACCCCTTGCCTATATTCTACTGTATTCTACGGTACTCTTCACTCTTCGACCTCTCTCACTCGGGGGAACGGAAAATAGGCAGAACGTTCTACCAATACGCGGTGGCGTTTCATAATGCGGATGTCACTGGAAAATATTTGGGCAACATCGGCTTCGGAGTGGCCGTTTCGATTCGTCAAAATTTCACCGAATATATTTCTCTCGTCATTTTACACGATATACAATATACCACGTTCGTAACAACTATTCTTCTTTTTTCTTTTTTTATTCTTTTTGTAACAGAAGTTATAATAGTATTGCGTTTTTGTTTCATCTAAGCGTATCCTAAGATAATATGCATTTTAATATTTATTTTATAAAAATTATTTAATTTTTATTACCATTTGTTTATAAAATACAATATAATATGTGTATATGAAACTTTCGTTAGAGAGTTTTAATTGATAATATAATATACGTAGTCAATTTTTTGTTTTAATTTGAAACGATATGATATCGATCAGATTTTATTTTTTACGTATTACAAAATGTTTTATTTGCAATTCTTTATAATTGAATCGTCGAGGTGTAGAAAAATAAAACTAAACGATTTTCGTATTACGCTCGAACGAGGAACGATAATGTGAAGTAGTTTGTTAACTTCCGTCATTAAATCGCGCCACACGAAAGGATGTTTTTCACGTGTTGAGAACTCGTGCAGAGAGGGCTCGGGGGGCCCGAGGGGACGGTGGGTCGGTCGGTCGTTTTGACGCGTACCACCACCACCAACACCTATTTGTATTTCGCGCAGAAATTGAAGAAGGTGCCAGCTGCTTTCGTAGCATTCAACGGTGGGGGGGCTTGCTGGTTTAAATCGTCGCCGTTTCAAAGATCGAGCCGTGGAAAAAGCAAAAGCAAACGCAAACGCAAAAGCATTCTACAATCGATTGTTCGGAATTATTCGAGCAACGAATTCATTCTCGAGGAAAAATAATTATGTTGCATAACGCGCGTTAGTGAATTTAAGTTACGTTCGTTAGTTACGCGCGTATCTAATCCGAACGAATACGAATGTGTCCAATTAGAATAACGAGATTTTTTCTTTAATATCTTTTTATATTTATAATAATATAGGTTAAATAATTATTATATCATACGATTATGATAAACATCGATTCGATTATGAACATTCTTGCTCGGACTTTGAATGTATATATATTTCTAATACAACAGTTCGTACGCATTTTTTAATAACGAAGAACATAATTTGAGAAAGATTTTCTAAATAAATCTGTCAAAGATTTATAAAGTAGAGGTATCTCTAGAATTTTAAATTTCTATTAATGCCGGATATGTAACGAGATATTACATTCATACGAAACAGTAACGGACATGAACATGACGGAGAAAATGAAGCGAAGAAAAAAAAAACCCCAGAAAAATAAGAAGCAGGAAAGAATCTGTCAAAAGTGAACCATTTTCGTGTCAATTGCGATATAGAAAATTTCTATTGGTAAATGTAACAATGAAAAATATAAAACTAGTCAAAGATTTGTGGATAAGATAAATTTTAGGTAAGAGCTTGTAGTAAGCCCTTTGGTGATATTATCGAGGGAGGAAGGAAGGAAGGTGTGTATTTAGATCAGATTGTTGGATCGTCAGGACACAAGGTAGTCGTTCTTGTTTGGCACAACGTTCGAATACCTCCTATATCTACATATATGTATGTATGTAGATATGTATTCCAGCCGATTGATTTGCTGGCCTCGATGTTCTCTCGGTGATCTCGACGGTCAGGAGCTTCAGGCAATAGTTCAAATGTGTATGTTCGTGTACCTAGATACATACAAATATACCGGATATATCTATATACTATGACGTTATATCTATCTATCTTTATCTATATATATATATCTATATATGCATCCATATATGCATTTATATATACATATGTGTATATATATATATATATATGTAAATATATAGGATGTGCACACCACATTGTCAATGTGATGGTATCGCACATGGGTAGGAGTGATCAGCTATACCCGTCATACACACAGAGCCTAGAGAATCGGTTGCTGATCTCGTTACCTCCATAGTTGTTGCTCTGCAAATGGATTTGCGGCTGCGCAGATTAGGATGCATTGCTGAAGGGACACGAGTAGATATTCTATAGAGATGATCTAATGACGAAGAAAACTATCTATCGCATTATTAATTATGCAATGAGATCACACACAGATATATATATATATATATATATTAATTATTATATATATTATTATTCATTTTATTGAAAGTGAAGGGCAATTTGTACACATTTTATATACTTTATTCAAGTTAATTAATTAATTAAATTTACTATTAAATCCAATTTCCAATTCAATTTAAATTAAATTATCCAATATTAATAAAAAAAATGTAATCCATAAATTTCTCATATAAATTATATTTTGACTTGAATGCAATTAAAAAAAATTTTTTAAATTAAATTTTACTTAATAAAATTTTTAAAACAGCAATACATAAATAAATTTTTATAAGTTTTTCCTATCGTGGATCATCAATTAATTTACAAATTTCTTTAATTTTATAAAATACCGCCAAATCTTATAAATTTAATGATTTAACATTTTATATTTTACTTAAATATTTATATTTTAATTATTTATTATAATAGAGTATCTAATTCTAGTTTATTTTATTATACATTATATATATATATATAAATAATCTTTTCACATAATCTTTTTCATAAGTATATTCTGCTTAAAAGATAGATGTATGAGATAAAGTCAATCTCGAGTATGATACTAATTAACAGGATCATTTCCATGTCATTTTGACATGGAGTACGAATCGATCGATAGATATAAATATGATAAAGTCAATCTCGAGTGTGATAATAATTAAGAATAATTAATAAATAGATATCGTAGGGAATTTGGACATTCAAAAGAACTAGAACTTCGTTTTGATTAATTGGACGTTTCGTCCCTTTGTTGGGACTTCTTCAGCAACTTAATCTCTAAAATTCAGCGTTTTTTTTTATTTAAGCAGGACATATATTTTTGTAATATTCAAAACACTATGCATCTAAACTTCGTTATCTCTTGATCCGTTATATTTGAACACTCAACATAATTATTTTCATATTACTCTTTTTAATTAATATTAAATGATAGGGAATATATAT
>NW_014569591.1:16171-72641 GCF_001313835.1 Polistes canadensis
TATATATATTATAAATAGTTGATATTATACTTTAATTATAATAGTTAAGTTATACTTTAATTTCAATAGGGAAGCAAATGTATTGTGAAGTCGGTCAACATATTTCTCCCCCGGCAGGTAAAATATTAGCCGTTCGTTCTACTCCTTGTGAGATTCCGTTGGAATTTAGAGAAGGTCCTTCAAAAGGACGTAGTTTAAGTATGTATTCGATCTATACATATGCATACATATATAGCAATCGTTTTTCTTCTTCTTGAGTGCTCGTTTCGAGCAGACGGTAGAAGTTTGGCTCAGGTGTGACGATTCTGACGCCTAATAATCCATTTATAAGGCCTATTCTCAAAGGTTACTCACCAATGTATTTTTAGGATAGGTCCTTACGATCTTTCTTCCATTTCTTCTTCTTCTTATTTTTTTTTTGTCCTTTTGCCTCGAAATTGAGTGCGCTTCTCTCCCTCTCTATCTTTCTCTCCCTATTTTAAAATGTATGCTTCGATATTACTTTTACCTTTAAATCTAGCTACTTTGAAAGTTAGGTAATAAGTATCATCTGTCAACTCGATAGATATGTAACATTTCCGCTTTTAAATTGCCTCGGGTTTTCTTTGGATAGGTATATTGAAAATGATGCTTAATATTCTATGATTTCATCGATTTTGATTATTCAATTTTGAATGAATTTATCGTGATATTTCGAAAGTGTATAGTTGCATTTGTGAGAAATATATATGTATTTATATTATATTTGATATTTGTATTTTGAATATTATCATATAAATAAGCTAAATCTTTTTCGTATATAATAAATAGAAATGATAGATTTGCGCAAGTAACAGAAAAGTTAAGAAATGTTTATAGTTGATTATTTTGAATTATCGTTTTAATCATTATCTATAGCCGTCGGCAAAGAAGACGATATATTAATTTAGAAAGATCCATATATTGATCTCGAATTATGGATTAGATTGAATTACTATAGCATTATCCGATGCAACGCTATTATTTGTTAAATATTCGAAAACTCTAGATATAGATAGATGAGATGCATTGACACAGAGAGAGAGAGAGACCGAGAAAGTCTGAGAGAGGGGAAACGAATGGTTAAAAACAACAAACTAGAGTTCAGTTTGCATAGTTTGAATGTACTCTTCCGAGACCGAACAAACGTCTTTCTATGTTTTTCCAACACCCTCACGTTTCGTTTGATCTATACCTATACAGTCTACTTTGGGAAATTTCTCTTTTCCTTTTTTGTTTTTCATTTTATTTCTCCAACGTCTTTTCGAAAGTTACATTCTTTCGCGTTTTGAAAGTTATCGATTATAAATAAAAAAAATAATAAAATCAAATTGTGGTCTGTTCATGAAATGAATACTTCGTCTATGTTAAGTTAAATAGAAAAGAAATAAAAGAGCAAACGTGGACGATATGAAAGGGAGAAAATGGATAGAAAATCAACTAGTTATGATTTGTGTGATGCAAGGAGAGAATAGTGATGCTCGTTTAAATCGAGCATTACTATGGGTCCAGTGTTTGCGCCGTTTATATCGTCGAAAGCAATATTTAACAAATTGCTTTCGTTTCCGTTGTCGGGTTTCCTATCGTCATTCGTGTCCCACAAAGGATTTGGCTGGAACGACTCACTTAGCAATTAGCTAAGGTTTCATTTGATGAACCGAAAGACAATAGGATGCTGTATATAATACGCTCACGAGATTAAATACTCGAGAGAGCTTTTCTATTCATTGATATTGCTAGTACCTACCTATAACCTAATTAACTTTGATCATTGATATACCGATTGGTAGAAAACATAGAAATTCTTAACTATAATAATAACAATAATTAGTTAAAATTTATTATCTATCGAAACAAATTCCCATTTTTGGTATAATAATATACAGAGTGTTTCTGAATATGTGAGAATAAATTCTGGAATAGATTAAATACGCTAAAGCATGAAAAAAAAAGTTCACATGAACATATACTCGACGTAATCTTGTTTCCGAATTATAGCAGTTTTTATGTGAAACCTCTTATTTAATAATTTTCATAGAAACCTGTTCAAAGTGATCACCTTCGGTTTGAATACAAGTTTTCAAACGTCGGATCATAGATCTTCTCACTCGTTTAAAAGTACCACATGTTGTTTGAATTTGTCGACAACACTCTTGAATACGATATTGCAGTACTTCAACATCGTTTACTGGTGCGTTGTAAATCAAAGACTATAGATGTTTTCACTAGCAAAAATCTTATAGGTTTAGATTAGGTGATCGTGTTAGCCAATTAATTGGTCATCCACGAATAATCCATTTATTAGAGAATCTCTCATTTTAAAACTGTCTCGATAGTCGATTAAAATCTGATGGTGCCTTATCATGCATAAACCACGTACAGTTGATGACATTAAGCGATACGTTTTCTAATAGTTCATGCAAGTTTTCTCTTAAAAATAAACTGTATGATTTGCCAGTTAATGTCCATTCAGAAAAACTGATTCGATCAAATGGTCAGCAATGGAACTGATCTTGGATTGGGTCTAATAGTATTTACATAGCAGACCAGAAAATTGTGCATGAGATAAGAAGCGTTACTTGTAAACAATTAAAGGACCAATCATCAGATTGATAAGAATTACTATAAAACAAAAACGCTTATAATTCGGAAGCAAATTCATGTCGGCTATATATTTTGTTTATTTGAGTATATTTTTATGCCTAAATTTGTATATTCCTGTTGATTTAGAATAGCTTAATATCTTTTTAATACCTCAAGTAAATAAATATTGTATTCATAGGCTTTCTTTTTCTTGGGATTTAAAAAAAAAATAAGTCACGTAGTGAAGAAAAGAAAGGAAAAGAAACTTACTAATCTTTGTATCGTTTTTTATTGTTAGAAAGATAAATAGAAAGATAAATAGAAGGATAATTCAAAAAATGTTACCCTAAGCATTTGCAGTAAACAAATATATCCTGTTTATGAAATAGATAAATTGTTCGTTTTCCTGGAAAATATAAATGAAAGAAATTTTGATTAAATAGCTTCTTTAAAATATTCAGTTTATTTTTTTAAAACCTGGAAAAGGTGGAGAAGAAAGAAATAATCTGTAGGGATTCGGCTATTGTTCAAATGATCGAATTTACATTTTCTTTCAAAATAACAAGAAAAAAAGGAAGTACTTACAAAAATATCTGTATTTTTATTCGTTAGAGGAATTTTTCTTTTTATCCAATGTAACATTGAATATTTATGAGTAACTAAGTATTCAAATGAGTATATAAGTATTGGGTCTAGGTAATCGATAGCAAGTCTTAGTTAGTTACTTGGGTAGATGCTTAATTAAATATTCTTATTCTTATTTATACTAGTTGCTGCATTATACGCGATAAACGTTCTTTATTTGCAATCCGTATTTCAATGAACATATTTTATATGTAAAACGAGTTTAAAAACTTGACTTTTTTGTTAGAAGGAAGTACTTTCAGATACTTTGTCATAAGATTCTGATTGCATTTTCTTCAATATATGTGCATACTAATTTTTGTTCTAACATCGACATTTTTTTATCTTTTACCACGGTTACCATTGTTAATCGGTAGATTGTCAGTAAACTACTTTCAACGACGAACGACCGATGAATATTTTATGAATATAAATAAGATTTTTATAAATTACTTTAATTAAAACAATTAAAGTCGAATTACTTGTTAAATTAAATGAAGAAATTGTTAGGTGAAGAAGTATTAGGTATATGGAAAAGAAAAAAATTCATTGATACATTATTATTTTTCTTTATGGGAACAGAAACTTTATTAAATTGTATTTATTTATTAATCATTCTAGACTCGCAATCGTGCCACTTTCAAATCCTTTATTTATTTTCCATTTTTTATTTCTCGAGAGACAATTTATCGACGAAAAACTCGTGTTACCAAGTACATCGAATTTGTTTTTTAAAAAAACATTCTCTCTACGTTTATAACTTCGAGTTATATTTCCTTCTCATTTTCTTCTTTTTCTTCTTCTTCCTAATATCGACGACGATGACGACGATGATGAGGATGAGGACGATGGCGATGGCGATAATGATTCTCATCGCTAGACACTGGTTGAGCGATATCCAATCACATAAACATATACATACACACTTATCATACATACATACATACATACATACATACAAACGGGAAAGTTATACGAAGGTTCTTTGTACAGAAGATAAATTCTTTTTTTCTCTTTTGGAGTACGTCAAAAAAAAAAAAAAAGAAATGTCTATTTTTATAATACACTACGTATATCTATGCGAATTTATGCTTTCTCTTTTATATCACACTTTAAACATTCGAGAGGAGATCTCAAAGTTATCGCGTTATTCGATTTCGTATTTACAATTGTACCTATATAGATTCCTCTCGCACTCTAAATTAACTTTTAATTTAGTTTATTTGTTGAATTATTTTTGACATCCTTCTTTCTCTTTCTTTTTTCATCTTTTTTTTTTTTTAGGAGACCACCAAGCTCCATTGATCGATCTTGACAAACAGATAGGAGCTTATTGCACTGTTGACGTAAATCAAACGTCTGAATAGAATATCGATGAAGATCACGATGTTTTTCGATACTTTAGTGAGATCTGATGTCGTTAAAGAAAGAGTGATAGATGACCAGCACGCGCGCACACAAATGCATATACACATGCACACACACATGCACACAGGCATGCACACACACATGCATAAACATGGTTTGGACACACTTGAGATTCGATTAGACGCCAGAAGCGTTACTGGCGTTAGTTGGTACGTAATAATTCCTAACGTGTACGTGATTGTGAAGATGAAGGGATGGTAATTGCTGAGCTCCAGTTTGCAAACTCCGATCGTTCCAATGGCCAGCAATAGGCGAAACCAATTTGGCTTCTGGACTAGCCGAGGGTGTCCCAGTAGGCGAGGGGAGAGCGTTGCCTTCAACAACGTCAACGTCGACGTCTACGTCGACCTCTTCGTCTTGTTCCTGTTCTTGTTCTTGCAAATCGTGCAATTCGTCTTCGCTGCAACTGAATCTTCTAGATTTGGGTAGCCTTAAATCTGACTCGATGTGGTGATGATGTTGGTCGTCCGGCGCTAAGAGGGAAGCTACATCGAACAATCGTTTTCTCGATGGTTGAAGAGACGAGGATTGTCTGATGGAACGATTTTGAAACACATGCTGCTGTTGTTGCTGCTGCTGCTGTTGCTGTTGCTGCTGCTGCGGTTGTTGTTGATGATGATGATGGTGGTGGTGATGGTGATGATGGGAATGCGGTTGCGGGCCGGGCGGAGGTGGCGCAGGGCTCGTCCAAATTCCGGTTAATTGCTGAGAAGCGACGGGTGGACCCAATGCCGATGCGGTAGGTGGTGGTGTAGCCGGTAAGGGTGGTGGGCTAGGACTGTCTGGTTCCTCGTCTACCGCTAAACCCATATGCCTTCGTACCTTTCTTTGGGCCTTACGCCTTCGAAAATCGCCGCGTCGGAAATCTTCGAGATTAGCCGGATGAATAGCCCAATAGTGGCCCTTACCGTTAGCACTCCTACCCGATTTGACGAAACAATCGTTCAACGATAGATTATGTCTTATAGAGTTTCTCCATCCTGGACCACGCGTACGAAAATATGGGTAATGTTCTAATATATGTTGATAAATATCCGATAGGACTAATTTTTTTTCCGGAGACGATAATATAGCCATCGCTATTAAACCGATGTAACTATGCTGTGGTTTAGGTTCCTCTGGTATTCTCTGATGATGAGGATGTAGCAATGCCATGGACAATGCTAATCGACCCGGATATCCAGCTGCTGCTGCCGTTGGATATAATGGTAATGGAGCAGGAAATGCAGCACCTATTCCAAGATGAGCTGGTGAACCCGACGGTGGATGACCGACCCCAGGATGTTGAGGGTGTAACTGTTGCGCTAAACGTAATCTCTCAGTCATGGCATAATGATAAAGATGAAGACGATATTGGTCAAAGCCTGGAAAGAACCCGACCATCGAATTACCCAATCCGACAGCCAACGGTTCCTTAGCTGGTGGTGGACTTTCGTTACTACACATTATTTTATAATTATTCTTCTACTCTTCTTTTTTCTTCTTCTTCTATTCCTTCCTCTTCTACCCCCCACCCATCCACCCCCACGTTCAAATCGAATTCAAATAATTTTATGACGATCGGTCGGATCGTTTAATTTCACCTTGGAGTCCAAAAATGCATCGATGAAAGGGTGAGAAATGATAACACTTAAATTTTTCCTTATTTCATACACACTACAACTTTGATCTCTTCTTTCTTATCACTTGAACGAAACAATAAACAAGAAAGAGGAATCCACAAGTATATATACATATATTATACACATATATATATATATATTATATAAATAAGAAAACTCGTGACACTGCTTTTAGGGACTTAGTTTTTCCACGAATTTGCACCCTATTTGTCGTTAGATGCGCTTCGAACGACCGACTGGCCATGATTTACAGCTTGGTTATCTACTAGGATGACGGTACTGGCTGGCTTTACCCCCACCAGTAGGGAAGTAGGAAGGATTTAAGCTCCGCCCATTTGTCCCAGAGTATAACTTGGGGAATATTACGGTTGCGAAGAGCGACTCTCGGTTAGAACCTAACGACCAATCGGAACGAAGTGGGCGTTAGTAAGATGGACCCTTCGATGCTGAACAAGAACAACTTGGCTACGCCCATCGTTGCTGGGATATTGATCCCGAAACTATACCTAATAAACTATACCTACCGTCCGAAGGGTGGATGACGACGACGACGACGACGACGACGAAGGAGACGATGCCGGAGACGACGGAGACAACGGTGACGATGGTGGTGACGGTGACGATGGCGATAACATGGTGTTACTTGTTCGCCTTCGTCGTCTTTCTTGTTTCGGTTAGACATAGATCTTATCTGATCATAATACAGCGATAAACCTAATAGTAAATAAGTATTTACGCAATATACTTCAAAGCAAATTCTTCTATTATCAATAAAATTTCTAAAAAAATATAAAAACAAGAAATAAAGACGCAAGCAAAATTTTGTACACGTATATGATCGTAAACTCATTGAATTTGAAAGAACAATAAAAAACAAATTGTCTACAAATATGTGTCTGTCGTATATATTTAAAAAAAAAAAATCCAATGATGGAGATTAGGGGAGAAAATATAAAGTTGCATCCAAGACTACTCTCTCCCCTCTTTTAAGTTTGGATGGAACAAAGGAAGGAGAGGAGTGCGCCGCACCGTGCATTTATATGGAGGTGCCGCCCTGCAACTATTTGTAAGCATCCGCCATGCTGCTTTCATATCTGCCGCGTTTCGGCTTGCACAAAAACATTATTTTCAAAGCAACCCAGATGCAACATGGCGTTTACGAAGGCTACCAGCATGGACGTACACGCGCGCACATTGTGTCACACCGCTCTCTTCTATCTTTGGTTGTTGTATGTGTGTTGTTCATTCGTGTGTGTGTACGTTGAGTTGCAATCGTTACGTTTCGCTGCAAATAACACGGGTCGAGCTTCCCCTCCCCCAACCATACACTCCAACTATATCCCATACCTTACTCATCTCACCTCCCTGATCCTCTCTCCCCCTTTTATCAAACCCTCTCGCCCTAACCCCCACCCCTCCCCTTCCCCACCCTACCTTTCTCTCTCTCTCTTTCTCTCTATAGCTATCGACATCGGTCTTCCGTTACTATTGCGTACGTGCTGCCTTTTCTCGCGTTGTACACGTTTGACGGATATACAATACGCTTAGGTGCAATGTAACGAGCTCGTTTTCGTCCAGATATCGGCTGCATTGAATTCATCGGTTCATAGTTCCGATACATTCATGAGAAATGTTATATTTTTGGTGATGATGATAATAGATATTATAAGGGTTGCATTTTGAATTTATCGAGTTATATTTCATTGAAAGTATGCATTTGGATACGTATATCGATAGATTGATTCGTTAATATTTTGATCATTTTTCTGTTAATTATAGAAATATAATTACGAAATATATATTTTTATATTTACAATAAGCGTATATTAAATGTAACTAGAATAGTTTCGTCTAGATATAAATAGCATTGAATTTATCAGTTGGTTCTGACATATTGTGACAAATGTTATCATTTCTCGTCTATGATAATGAGAAATGTCAAGCTGAGTTGCGGTTTGTTCAATTATTTATGTATAAAAAAAAAGAGTTTGACGCATTTCTATGATAAATTGTTATCTTTTTGGCGATAATAGAAAAATGTCACGTTGCATTTAGTTTAAAAATATAATGATCGAGCTATATTTTTGTATACATATCTATATATAGATCGATGTAGAATTACTTATGCCTATAACTATTATATATACACGCCCCCGTAAAATAGGATTCTCAACAATAATAGATTTCGAAGGCTACTCGAATTTTTCTCGAAATAACGAGAAATTGAGACGAATTTATCCGTCGATGATAATCTCGATGAACCGGTAACTCTATATTTTGGTTCAGTTAGGATACGATCGGTAAGCAAAAAAGAAAAAAAAAAAGATCGAAGGCAAAAAGAAAGTTCTTTTTTCCTTCCTTCCTTTTTTTTATTTTTTTTTTTTGCCAAGGATAAGGATCCTATAGGCAATAGTAGCTCGCGGTGCGAAAAATCAAAAGAAGAGAAAGAGAGATAGTGAGAGAGAGGGGGGAGGAAGAGGAAGAGGAGGGAGCAGATAGATAGATAGATAGATAAATCTTATGGTGGTTGCACGAAACCAGACTCGCCGCTGTCAAAACACAATAAAACTCGATCGCAGGGAAGAATCGATGGTTGGACCACTCGAGTTTGCCTCTCTTCACCTTCCCTCGTCAGCAATCCATTTGTCTCTCTACACATATCTATATACTCATCCCTGCATACCTATACGTACACTCTCACAGATATCTATCTATCTATAATCATCCACACGTATACACCATTACGCGATATGTATACACACATATACAAGAGGAGAAAACGTATATAGATATCGAGTCCATTGTGCACAGAGCTCCAACTAAAATGCTCTCCCCGTGTCGAATAATGGCGATAATTGTGACAAAATGGAGCATCATTGTGGGAAAAAAGGTAGTGTAACGATCGAGGGTGGTGCACCCTGGGATAGGTAGTAAGTGCCAGATGCATGGACCTCCCTTGACAGCTTCTTCTCCGATTTCCTCTTCCTCTTTTTCTCTCTTACCTTTCGTCTATTGAGATATAATATATGCCTTTTCCCACCCCTTCTTTATTCTTATTTCTATTATTCAACAGTTACTCTAACTTACTTATTTGTCATATATTTTCTCAATTTTATTTATATTAAATATGAATATAGTTGAAAATTAGCTAATATTAATTTATATTCTTAATTGAAAGCAAATAGGTAAGTATTTTAGATGGCAGATAGCAGGAGATCTCATGGTGAAGTTTAATAAACGTCATGGTCCCGTATAAGCTGAAACTTGGAAGCTTTCGGGTTTCGTTGCAAGGCGTCCAGCTCGTTTTCGTGTTTCGATATACACTCCTAATCGGTTTTCAAACTCTCCTGTCAGCTTGTGCTATCGTAGATACCTACAACAGAGATCTAGATATTTCTCATTGACTCTACCTTTCCTAATTGTTTGTATTAATGATCATTTATTTTTTTTATTAACTCCATTTATTATTATCAATTTATTACATATTTTAATTAGATAATAAATATTGATTTACATCGATCTGCTCTATTAAATATTATAGTTTTAATATTTGTAATCATCAAATATTCACGAATATTATTATCAGTTTATTCTTTAATCGGGGTACAAAATCTCGATTGTATTTTATGTTTTTCATGTCTAAATTAGCTTCGAGTAAGTATTTGAAGTATTTATATTATCAAAATTAATAACAAAAATGAGTTTATTTATAACTATGTATGTGATAACGAGCTTGCGATCAACTATTACTAAACATTCGTCGAGGCTTCCGCTTTCGAGTTATTCGAACGAAAAGGTAGGAAAAGACTTAAAGAGAGAAAGAGATAGAAACAACGAGAGAGGAAAAGATAGTTCAGTTACTCTTTACAGTCGATGAAAGAGTGATAGAGAGGATGATAGAGAAAGAGAGAGATAGAGAGAGAGAGAGTGTGAGAGAGAGAGAGAAGGAGAGATTGAGTCCATTAGCTTTGACGCTCGTCTCAAAGGGATGCTCTCGTTTTAGCGTCGTATACCATCCTGTTTCCTAAGCATCCCTTTTACACTGGCCGACGTTATTGCATCCGAGATAGGAAAATAGCAGTTTCGCGAAAAGCCTCTGTCATTCTCTCTTGAAATATTCATAATTTATAAATTCTCTGAACGTTGTGCTAACGTCTACTGCGGCATCAAGATTTTCATATTTTCCTTTCGTCTATAATATTATTCTTGTTTATAGATATATTATATAATTGTCTAATTCGCACTCGTATTAGATTCTTACATAACGTTAGTTATTTATTTCATTTGAAATAGGTTACTATATTCGGATAATCCATTTATTGTTTAAATAGAAACATATTTATATTTTGATTTGATAATCGGATAGAAGAAGCATTCACGAATAAGAAATCGAGTACTCCGAAGTATGATAAAAGGCGACCACGCGAGAAAACGCGAAATAAACGAGTTGCCACTAGAAAACTCAAGTAAGAGGAACTATCTCAGCAGGGTGTCGCCGATGCTTTACTTTGAGTTTAACGAAGTATGTCAAAACTCTTAGGGATAAGTCCAAGAGAGAGAGAGAGAGGGAAAAAGAGAATAGGTAGAAAATGGGGTTGCTTTGGTACGAGATCATACAAGTTCTTTGTGGTTAACCATAATAGTTTTTCTAGAGTATGTCACGTGCATAGGAAAAAGGAAGGAGGGAGAGAGATAGTAAAACGGAACAAGATTTAGTATTGTTAAATTTAGTTTATGTCGTCTATGAACTCTACCCTTATACATATAAATGGTGTAGTTAAACGGAGCGGAAGTCCTTAAAAATTTATTTAGCACCTTCTTGATTCCATCGAATCTTTATAAGAGAAATGTGACCGTTTAGCCATGTAACAGGATTATTGGTTTCTTTCTCTCTCTCTCTCTTTCTCTTCCACTTTCTTTATAGATTAGATTTAAGATATTATTTGAAAAAGTTCACTATTCTTTCTTATTTTCCCCCCTTATTCATTCATGTCGTGTGGCTCTCTTAGAAATTGTCTCTATACCATGACGATAGAATTTTCGCCAATATTTTGCCTGTTTAGTCTTTGTCACGGAACAGTGGTCATTGTAGCAGTGAATTCAAGTATGGGCGTGGTGGTCCATACTCGAGAAAAGAAACCGCTCACTTTCTTCTCCATCTTCTACTTCTTATTGCTTTACTCCTTGGTTCTTTTAACACAATGGAACACGCTCTCTTGCCTCTTGGCATACTTCTTCCGTTCGTTGCTCTAATCTTACTGTCGACTCACCACCTCTGTCATTTCAGTTCCCTTTAGTTTCCCCCTTTTAGTTCTTCCTCTTTCCCTCTTTTCTTTCTTTTTTTTCTTTCTAATCATGCAGTTTAATTTCTTTCTAAACTATTTTTGTAATATTGTTATTTTTATATAGAAATAATGAAATATTGATATTAATAAAGTGTATTTTGTTATATATAAAAAATCATTATGTTTATATAATATTAGACATACATTGGTTATCTTGTTCGTTGTTTGTTCTTACGAATCAGCTACTACTTTGGTAAAGGGTGTGGGTAGGTAAATAAAAGTAAATACATGCACGCACAAATTGACTATGTAATATTATATTGTAAGATTACTTGCATTCATTCAGAAGTTTAGTAAAGCAAGTATATGCAAAGATGTAAGGAAGGAGAGAATCGATCCAAGAGCTAATAACTATGTGTGCCTTAAGGGCTAAACGTTCCCTTGGATCTCGTATAATGTATCAAGCAGGAGAGAATCAAAGTTAGTATAAGATAAAGTAGCAAGTCTTATATACTTTATACTATATATGTATTGTATATGAATCGATCGACTTGCTTAACTTACATTAGATACACGTAACAGGACGGGGTTGAACAAAATAATGAAAACGTGCTGCAACTTAGTGCATGCTTTCATTATTTTTATCCAATCTCACTATATATTTGCAAGAATATAAGTATACAAGTACACAAGTATATATGTAAACATATATATATATATGTATATAAATATTTACTAGTACATAAGAGAAAGGATAGATGTTTTTTGTCGGGACATAAGGCGATATCATAGGATAACTCACTTTGGATAGAACCAACCGCTTAAGCGCTTGGCACGACCGACAAAAGGGGTTTCATCCCCGCGAGAGTCCTCTCTACGCGTTAATAAATTACACAAATGCTCTTTGAGGGAACGATATTCGTTCAATCCTCCTCCACTTCCTCTTCCTCCTCCTCCTCCTCCTCCACCTCCTCCTCTTGCTAAACGTACTATGAGATGGGCGAATTCGCTTTTGAAATATTCATCCTAACTTGGATCCACGTCGTTGAGGACATTTCGAGCTAACAATAAGCTTCGCAGCTTTTCATCTGTCGTGCATTATCTAAAAGATATTCAATACGATATCTATATATATATATTTTATTTCTTCATTAAAAAAATAAAAAGATTTGCCCTTTTTCTTTTTATTATGTGTACGTTTTTATATGTATACAACGCTTTCTAATGCATTGAGTGAATTAAACACATACCTCATACTGGCTTTTTTTCTATTGTAATCATAGTAATCGTCTAAACCTATGAAAACACTTGAATTTGTTGCGACAGCCGTCTAGAACTTTTCCTATCGATTGTATCTCGAAACTTGGACGATGTTGCTTTCTTTTGGATGTGAATTTTCTTTACCTGAACGTTGATCAATCATTCTTTTTTTTCTTTTTTTTTTGTAAGGTAACGAAAATTTTCCAGTCAAACAAAAAGTGAAAGATTTTTAGGGGAGCTTGTTATTTGGGTGGTAGGGTAGAAACGGGGAAATATCGATCGGATAAAGTTTGATTGCTTTAAAAATAATTAATTAATCTTAATTAGAGTACTTCACTCTCTTTCTCTCTCTCTCTTTCTAAAATTCATTTTTTAAATCATGCTTTTCTTCATTCGTGGTTTACGTTCATGAAAAAGGTTTCGAATGATGTGAAACATAATTAATTTCATTTTGTATTTTTAATTACAGATTAATCATCGATTCGACGATTCAACAAGTCATCGATTTAAGGATTCAACAATTCATCCAATTTTAATCAACTTCACGACATTATTCGGCCAACTGCGAAGGGGACAAGTGTTTTAGAGCCATTTCAGAAGTTTCTTCAGTAGAGTAAGTGTTGAAGTTCAAAGTTCCTTCAGTGCCCAATCATGCCGAAGATGAAAGGTTCAATATTGGCACGGACTACTGGTTGTATTCGTAGATTTTTTAGGTCCGAAATGAGCACAAGCGACTATAAGTAAAACCTTTGATTTTGCTCACGAATGATTCCCAATATATATGTGATTTTTATATATGTGATTTATTTAGATTAGGCCAGGGTCTTCTTGTTTCATCGGTTTCAATTCACCTAATTAAATGTTACTAATTAATATAATTATCTTTCCTCTTGTGTTCTCTTTCGTTCACGTTAGTATCGATGAAATCGAGTATTAATTTACTCGATTTCGTGCTAAGAAAGTATGTAAAAATTATTTACATGCTTTTTACGAGCCCGTTGAAGATATTAATAATAATAATAATAATATTGTACTATCATAATCATTGATATCGTTTAATATTATCTAATAAAGTTAATATTGTATTAATCGAAGTATGTTTGTGTTGCCAATGTTAACATGGTTGGAATTTATTAGTAAAGAAGTATCTTTAGAAATCGAAGAAAGTAAAAAGATGAAAGGATTGATTATCCCTGCGATCATTCTTGTGATCATCGACAAAAGGGTAGTTCAATATCTTTCGAAAGATCGTTAAATCGAAAGGACATCGATACCATCGAACAGCTGTCGCGTGGCGATCCGCAACAATACTCGAGGTTTTCTATGTGAACCTCGAAACGACAAAGAGGGAGGATAACTTTTTCGATCGTTCGTTATAATGAAAAGCGAAAGGGCTTGTCCCGTGAGCTATGACCTATAAGCGACCATTTTCCGAGCCCTAAAATCACCAAATACCGTAAATAAACAGTTTATTCTCTATCATTTAGAATATTTTTTTTTTTTATTTTCCCATTATTATTTTTTATATTTTGTCCATATTATAGTTATAATTAACAGATAGGAAAATTTATTTCGTCAGACGTAGAAATGTTTTTCTAGATGAAGGTGTATGTATATCGTAAACGTGTCATACTCTACTTGTTTATATTATATTGTATAAATATCTACGTTTAATGTCTTAAAGTGTTACAGTTACAATGTTCTAGCTACATGTCAATCGATAACATCACGAAAAATAGAAAATGAGCATAGTGAATTAGATAAAATACTTCAATTACGTATTGAAACAAACGGTCACCATTTTGAGCACCTGTAGCCTATGCAATTAGTACAAATTTCCTAGAAACAGTAGTGTTTATATTGAAATATAAATGTGTGATCTAATATGTTTTAATTATTTTTCGATTTAAATATCTCGAAAATAAATGATTTTTTATTCGGTTTTTTTTTGTATCCTCTACAAGAATATCTCAGAACAAAAATATATATAGCTCCATTTAAAAAAAAAAACGTAGATAACTTTATGAAATCGATAAAAAATTATTTCATCCATTAGATTCCCTAATTGCAATAATGCAACTGTTTACTCAAAGCTTTTTTTTTTTATACGAATTTAATTAACGGAGATATTTAAAAGTGTTTTACTTATCGTGAATATTACCCTGTATATATGCATATTCTACTTATTTATATCTATGAATATTATATAAATAAATTAAATAATTAAAACAAATGTGAGGCAACAGATTTTATACTGAATTTGTATTTCTTTCTAAATAAAATTTCGTTTATTGTCTTTATTTTTCTTGAACGAAAATATAAGGAGATATCTAGTTAAAATTATTCTACGATTAGATCCTTGTGAAACTAGTCGAAAAATCATTCGGAAAATCGGTCGATCCGTATTTGCTTTCGTTCTCGTGCGTTCGCTTAGCTACAAAGGCAGGCAGGAAGGCAAAGCAGGTAGGCTTTACGCAAAAGCGGATTGGATTAGGATTTGGAAGAAAGGGGTGGTCGTGGTGGGACGGGCCGAACCCAATTTGCATACCATAAACCACGTCGTAGTCTCTGAGATTCAATTTGACGAAAAAAAAAGAAAGGAAAGAAGACACCCAGTTTTTTTTCTTACGTTATAGAATACATCGAGTAGTTAAAAAACATCTAAAAATAATAAGTAATTATGTGATCTTATAAATACATATTTTTGTACGATGGTGTTACGTTTACAAAAGTGACATTTAATTCGTATCATATTAAATTCATATCGATATATATTTTGTTTATGTTAAAACATATTAATTATTTCATTTTTGTATAGTTTTGTTTGAAGTTTTTTATTTTCATAGTTCTATAGAAAGTGTTTAGTTAAAATGACAATCTATGTTTACGAAGATAGATATTAATTGGATATAAAATGTAATAATTTGGTAGCGAAACACGCGACAGATGCAAGAACATGTGTTTCTGAAAGGCGTGAAACGTGTGTTCTATCGTGATTACTATAGCGTAGTACTAGTATGACGGTATATAACGTATGTATATACATACGATCGATTTATATTCGGTTTGTCATCGGATCCATCGTCCAAAGCGAAACTCCATGCTTATTTCTCGTATTACAAACGGTGGTGAGCACAGTGCGTTAGATAATCATCGTATAATAGCAAAGGAATAATAAATTCCAGAGACTAGGACAAAGAAGAAGAAGAGGGAGGAGGGGGGGGGGAAGAGCAGGAGCAGAAGGATGGGGTAGGAGGCGAATTTTATTCGGTAAGGGAAAGAGAGAGAGAACGTAGAAGAGGAAAAACGCCTGCGGCTTTTGCTAGGGGACCAATATGGGCACCTTAAACCAACGCGAAGGCACCCTCAAATAAAAACCACCCTCTGCCGTATCTAACCAACCTCTTCCACCCCCGATGATGTTTATTATTCACTTAGGATGCTCACGTTCTCTCTATTTATCCCCCGCAGAAGCAGATCAAGAATCGTGTTACCCTTTCTAATGGTCCGACGATTAAATACTTTACTTTATCTTCTTCTTCTCCTTTTATGATTATTATTATTATTATTATTATTATTATTATTATTATTATTATTACTATTATTATTATTATTATATATTATGTACAATGACCTAAAAGTTTTTTGATTGTATAAAAAATGTAATTTTGGCGGGCCAAAAAATCATAAAAATTTTGAGCAAAATTCGATTTTTTTTTTTTAAAAGTCTGCCATTTTTTTCACAATTTTAGGTCATTGTATAGAAAATACTTTCTAGATTAACAGTATTTTTTTTTTATTTTATCCACGGTGAAGGCCGGAATCATTGCAGCCGTTTAGGCCCTTTTTTTTTAGTGACTTAAGAGATAGCGAATAACTCGCTGAAAATTACCTTTTCTCATTTGAAAATTTTAGTGAATATTCGTTAATTATGTATAAATATATCCTCTAAATTTTAAAATATTTCATGCAGTAGTTTTCTTTAAAAAAATTCCTAAAAATCACCTTTTTTTTAGGCAGTCATACTAGGTGTGCCCCTTAAGAATGTTCACACGATTACATATTGAATTTTTTATTCCTATGTATTAATTACATCGATGATAATATAGTTTCGAGATAATGCATCCAAACGTACGAACTTGTCGTTAGATTGACAAAATCGAATCGCGAGATCGAGAAGTGACACGTTTTTTTAAGGTTATTTTACATTTATTTCGACTATTATTATTATTATTATTATTAAGATTATCGATTGCATATATCATTCGGAGATCATGCTCGATTTCTCGTGTATCCTTGAAGAAGTTAAGATCGAAACGTTTTGTAATATAAAGGTAGTTGATAGAAAAAGATGGAATATACGCGGGAACCTTGTCCTTGGAGAGTAATCGACGATTGCGGGGGTGCATTTGCTATGGGCTTGATAGGAGGCTCGCTTTTTCAAGTAAATTCAAGACCTCATCAAATCCCTTCCCATTAATTATATTAGTTTTATCCGAAATTCATTTTTTTTTTTTCTTCTTAACAACTTGAATTGAACGAATAGAATAAAAGTAAAAAGTACTAATGTTATTTCGTTGAAGGATAAAAAAAGAATAAAAAAAAAAAAAGGAAACTAAAATGGAAACAAAATTTTCAGAGCTTTATTGGTTTCCGTAACGCTCCATCAGGCTTTCGAAGACGACTTTACGGTGGTTTGACTGCGGTTAAAACACGAGGACCTCAAGTGGCCGGTAACTTCGCAGTATGGGGTGGCCTATTCTCAGCGTTCGAGTGCACGTTGATTCGTTGTCGTTCGAAGGAAGACCCATGGAACTCGATAATGAGCGGCGCTTTGACCGGGGGCGTTTTAGCAGCAAGAACTGGCATACCATCGATGTTAGGTAGCGCAACATTCGGCGGCTTCTTATTGGCAGTGATAGAAGGTGTCGGTATCATGGTTACCCGCCTTCAAGCGGATTTCTTTGCTCAACATAACAGCGTATACGAATTAGAACAAGTGCCAACCGGCAAGAGATTTGTTTATACGGGAAATGTATCATCAAACGTTGAAAGACAATCGAATAATGTACCGACTAATTTAGAACTCGAACGAATCGCCAAAATTTGGTAATTTTTTATTTTTTATTTTTTATCCTTTTTATCCTTTTTACTATACTTTTCATTACCAATCACGTCATTTTGTATGTTATAATACTTTGTAATTTATTTATTCATTTGAGACGAAAGGATTTAATATTTCATCTTTTCTTTAAATGGTCTCTTTCTTTCTTATGCATTTATATCAATTTTTATTAAGAGATAGGTATATAGAAAAAGCTAGGGTGCGTATTGTATTCGCCTAATTGTCATCGTTGTCATCGTTGTCATCGTTGTCATCGTCGTCATCGTCGTTGTCGTCGTCAATGTTCTTGTCTACAGATCAAAGTGAAAGATAGGAGCAAAAGGAAAAATCATCAAATCGAAGCTAGGTGGATGGGACCAAAATCGTTTATTGCAAGATGTTAATGATTGTTTTGACAGTGGTTCCCCATATTCAAAATCCCCAGTTGATGGACATGCTAGTAGTTGCACATGAGATGAGTCCTCATTGTTGCTTCAGACCGATTGGTATCAATATTTACAATTGAGGCCTTTTAGGACTAGGATTAACCGATCTCACCAACCCTTTTCCCTATAGTTGGAAAAGATTCAAACGGGAACGTTAACGAGCATTGAAGTTTTTCTTTTCTTGACGAGACCACCATCGAATTGTCCGATTGTCGAATTGTCACTTTACTCATGTGCTTATATGTGTGTATATTATATACATGTACACATCTTTTTCCATTTCATTCGTTTTCTTTCGAAGAAGTGGAAGCACGCTTCTCTCTTCGCTCGAGGACCACTACAAATGATTCTTTCAACGATTCCACGTGTCCAGAAATAACCAAATGGTTGAAAGGAGAGAAAAAATTTAGGGAGTTGTGTTAGAGGCGTGACACTACACCGGTAGGTATTTAGTTAGGGGTGAGAATCTACTACAATGCAAAAATTCTCTTTCTCTCTTTCTCTTTATTTCCCTCTCACTCTCTCTCTTGATCTTCATTGTACTCTTTCATTGGCGCGTTTCGTTCAACGATTACGAACACGGTACGTAGGTCGTCCACGTGGAATGTTCAAGTCTGATCAACGGTCTGTAGATAATTCTTTATTGGATTAACTCAGAGAACTCTTTGGGAATATTTTTTATTTCTTTCTCTCTACTTTATATATATATATATATATATTTTTGAGCTAAATCTTCTTTTTTCCTCGCGTAATCTCGTACATTTTTAAATAGCGATTGGATAGTAATGTAAAATTTCTTAGTAGACATCTTATAAGATTATTTAAGTTACATTGTATATTGTATAGGTTTAATTAATTGATAATTGACCCACGTTCTATAGCTAACGTAATCCTAAATATCAAAATAATGGCTTTATTATGCGGCTACTATTATGCGATTATTATTATGAGAACCACATTCGTCCTCGTCCGATTTTATTTTAATCTTTGACTTGAACATATTTTTTCTTTACAATACAAAATATTATTACTTACAGAATCTTAGTATTTGTAATAATCAACATATCTTTTGTTATTTAATTTATTAATATTATGTAACAAAATTTATTCAAAAAAAAAAAAAAATTCTAATTAGCAATAATTTATAAAAATTGTACTATTAAACACTTCAACGTTTCCACCTATTAATTATCTACCAACAGTATTCTACTCTTGCAAGAATAATAAAAATTTTGTTATCGTCAACAGTTGTTCTAACATTGATAAATACAAAAAACCTTTTCATCAGCAGAGGAATCATAAAGATATTATTGACTGATAAAAAACTTTAATATCGATGGATCACCGTCACCGCAAGAACGCTGGTAAGGAAGCTTAACAGCAGAAAAAAATGGATAAGTGCTCTCAATTACACACTATTTGCTCAATCAAAATCTATGATTGCTCACTTTAATAATTAATTATTTAATTAGTTATTAATAATTGAAAATAGAAAAATTTTGTTTCCTAATTCTAAGCAAAGCAACGAAGTTTGCAACAGCAGAAGAAAATTAATAAGTGCTCTTAATTGCACACTATTTGCTCAATTTTATTTTATCAAATATTTTTTATTTATCGTTAATTAGTTGAAAATAATTATTAAACTTGAGTGGGAGATATGTTATACACATGCGCAACCACAAATTCAAGGCGCAAGCACATTTGGAAAAAAATGAAAGTAAAGTTGGTATACCTGCAGGGGATATATATTAAGTTGATTTCCAAAGTAACAACCTATAAGGTAGTGAAAAGAAATAAGTTAATCGTTCATAATGTATAAACAATAGGTAAATATTTTCATTTTTTCATTTTTTTCTGCTGTTGCGGTTCTATGCCAACTTTTTTGCGGTGAAGTATATAGAAACTCACAAGTCTCCTTTTTTATCTACCCAGCATCATTTTTGTTACCACCGGGACCACCATTGGACGATAGTATGTACTTAACGCGATAACGATACAATACTATCAAAGAATACAATATTTTTCGATAGTATATATAGTATAGTTATATTGTAAGAAAATTTAAAATAATTATTTTTAATTTTTAGTGTCTAAATACGTCTGTGTGCCTTCAGAAATGCGTTTTTTATACATATATATTTTAAAAAGTAGAAAAAAATCAAAACGAGTAGATGATAAATCCAACGATGATCACCTGTAACAAAAAGAAAAATATATTAATCATACAATCAAGTGATACAATAGCCTAACATACAAATCGTCCAGTTCGCAGAGATGCACTTTTCAACTGAATTTTTTATTTATTTTTATCACAAATCTCTATTTACCGTTGTAATGAAATTAAATTGAAGCGCGTGATTTTACATATACATAAAATATATAAAAATAAAGAAATAGGAAAAGTACAAATACTTTCTGCGTTCTCATTTATGCATGTGCCCAGGTGTTCAAATCAATATTGTATTCTTTGATAGGATTGTACCGTTATCGCGTTAAGTACATACTATCGCCTAATGGTGGTCCCGGTGGTAACAAAAATGATGCTGGGTAGATAAAAAAGGAGACTTGTGAGTTTCTATATACTTCACCGCAAAAAAGTTGGCATAGAACCGCAACAGCAGAAAAAAATGAAAAAATGAAAATATTTACCTATTGTTTATACATTATGAACGATTAACTTATTTCTTTTCACTACCTTATAGGTTGTTACTTTGGAAATCAACTTAATATATATCCCCTGCAGGTATACCAACTTTACTTTCATTTTTTTCCAAATGTGCTTGCGCCTTGAATTTGTGGTTGCGCATGTGTATAACATATCTCCCACTCAAGTTTAATAATTATTTTCAACTAATTAACGATAAATAAAAAATATTTGATAAAATAAAATTGAGCAAATAGTGTGCAATTAAGAGCACTTATTAATTTTCTTCTGCTGTTGCAAACTTCGTTGCTTTGCTTAGAATTAGGAAACAAAATTTTTCTATTTTCAATTATTAATAACTAAATAAATAATTAATTATTAAAGTGAGCAATCATAGATTTTGATTGAGCAAATAGTGTGTAATTGAGAGCACTTATCCATTTTTTTCTGCTGTTAAGCTTCCTTACCAGCGTTCTTGCGGTGACGGTGATCCATCGATATTAAAGTTTTTTATCAGTCAATAATATCTTTATGATTCCTCTGCTGATGAAAAGGTTTTTTGTATTTATCAACGTTAGAGCAACTGTTAACGATAACAAAATTTTTATTATTCTTGCAAGAGTAGAATACTGTTGGTAGATAATTAATAGGTGGAAACGTTGAAGTGTTTAATAGTACAATTTTTATAAATTATTGCTAATTAGAATTTTTTTTTTTTTTGAATAAATTTTGTTACATAATATTAATAAATTAAATAACAAAAGATATGTTGATTATTACAAATACTAAGATTCTGTAAGTAATAATATTTTGTATTGTAAAGAAAAAATATGTTCAAGTCAAAGATTAAAATAGAATCGGACGAGGACGAATGTGGTTCTCATAATAATAATCGCATAATAGTAGCCGCATAATAAAGCCATTATTTGGATATTTAGGATTACGTTAGCGATAGAACGTGGGTCGAAACTCGAGGCAAGTCTAAAGCACATCGCTAAAATCGTTGTGGACAAAAGGTTCCTATTCGATCTCTTTATAGTTACGTCGAAGCACGTGCCCCACATAATTCACTATTGATGGTTATATTCCATTGTGGACGAGCCCTATTACCGACGTTTACGTGCGGACTTGGAACGAAACGACAAAATTGTAAATACGTCGGTCCCGACGACTACGACTACGACGACAATGACCAAGTCATCATTCCGGTATTTTCCTTTTTCATAGCGTATGTTTTACGAAGAAATTCCAATTGACTAATCGTTTTTACGAGTCTTAGGATCTTATCGCGTCGTTATTTTTCTAAACGATCAAACTTGCGTGGTACAATAACTTAAATTTATATTTTTATCGGAAAATTCGATTCTCAATAATTAAATTGTAAAATATAATTACCAATCATAAATTTTGAAATTGATTCTATTACAAATATATTCATTTTCATTTACTATTCACATTATTTTTCAAACGAATCATTCAATTATCCAAGATAATAATTGCAATCATAATCGAGGTTATACGCAATTAAACGAACACGTTATCAGAGAAATCTAAACTCCTCTTACAATTGAGCATACAAGGGACAATAGAAAAGAAGATAAAGAGGGGCTGGTTCGAAAGCACCCTAGGTAAGTGTTAAGTGTAACAACAAACCCTTCTCTCCCTACTCGAAAGTAAAGGTTCACAAGCGTTATACAACGACCCTATTACGAACTGGAGAGGATTGTGTTTTGTAAAGATCATAAACTGAATCGTAACCGTTTGGATAATTAATCGATCGTTACCATATTCGATTGGATTCAATTTAAGTCAACAATTTCAAAATATTATTACTATTATTTTTTATTACAAGATGAAGCTTCAAATTTTACGGATAAAATTGTATAGAAATACAAGAAGAAGTAGAAGAAGAAGAAGAAGAAGAAGTCTACGGTATAACCGCGTTTTTCTTTCGAATGAAAATATATTCTTCTTCTATTCGTGAGCAACGAAGAAGAAGAAGAAGCAAGGGGTAAGAGAGGAAAAAATAATCGAGAATCGATTCGTACAAGAGTGCTGACCAGGATAGGGAAACCGATTTGCGATTGCTACGGAATTGTTTCGGATTGGCATTCGAGTGGCAAACACGTTCGCGGAGAAGATTCAAGGGAATAGGATGGAGGACATATTCCGAGAAGAAGGAGGAAGAAGGAAGGAAGAAAGGAGTTGAGTAGAAGGAATGAGAGACAGAAATAGAGAGATAGAGATAGAGAGAAAGAGAGAGAGAAGAAGGGTCGTAATCTGTATTATCCCTCGACTATTAGTGTCAAGAGGATCCAGCCCTGGAGAGATTACAATTATTACAGGAAATTACAGGAAATGCGCGCATAGAAACACTCTAGACGGTATTACCTCCCCTTTAATTGCCACTTGAAATTACGTTCCTCTCTCTCTCTCTCTCTCTCTTTTTCTCTCGCATGAAGAACGCAAGACCGGCCGGGAGAGCCTTTGATTTGTGGTTTTATGCGAGTATGTCGTTATTTTTGTGTGTCTCTATTCGAATCTGTAAATGTACAACGAGTTTGTTATCTTGTTTATTTATTTATTTATTTATTTTTTTTTCTTCTTCTTCTTCTAATCAATAATACGACATCGATATCTCGGGGATAACGATACTAGCGGAGGAAAAAAAAGATGTAGAGAAAGAGGGAGGGTGGGTTTTTTTTGGGTTGGAAGCAGACGACAACTGTCGAGCTATTAAATTAATTGACCGCGCAGTATGCCGTTGTTACTAGTACCGTACTAACTCCAACTTGGCTATGACGTTTACGCATGCACGAAACTCTCTTCTCTTCTTCTATACATATGTCTATCTCTGTTAGGAGAGGCGGATAGAAGGATCGCAGTACCACGTCGATTAGGAGAAAGGGACCCTCTTCTTCTCGCGCCAAATTTCGTACGCATCGTCGCCTCCGAACGGACGGACGGACGGACGGGACGGGACGGGACCACCGAGTAAATTCGATCTTGTTATGCAAATAAACGCCAAGTGACACGTTTCTTTTTTAACCGCTAGGATACCAGTTTAATCTTGACTTTTCTTTAAATACATTGCCACTTGTCCATCGGTTTATATTTTTCCTATTCGAATTAATTGAAACTCAAATTCGAGTAATTATATGATCAATATATCAATGTATTGTTATATTATATTATTATTATTATTATTATTATCTTGATCGTTGTTTTATTATCATAATTAATTGTTAATATAATGATGAACTAGATAATCGAGCTTTTTACGAGTTTGGATCTATTATAGATACCAGGGTATACTTCGTTATCCTGATCAGGATTTCGATATAAAAGAGAATAAGAGAATTTCAATTTAATACCAGGCACGCGTCATCATCAAAGTGATTCTGGCCACGATTCGGTAGTCCGTTGAGAAGTTCGTTTAACCACTTCATCTTCTTACAATCAGGAATTGCCAATGTGGTTTTAGGGTGTGCTCGTTACCTAGCTCGTTTCACCAACAGAGAGAGAGGGAGAGAGCATCGTTATTCCACGATCTACGATAAACCTCGCTTAATTTTATCGACAAAGAAGAAGAAGAATCGAACGGCCACCGCAACTCTAATAATTGGATCGTCATATTAAAGAAAGATAATAAATGGAATTGTGAGAGAATCATTAATAGAATCGCGATCCTATTCTTATTATTATTATTATTATTATTATTATTATTATTATTCTTTCATTCTGTTCGATATTATCAATAAGAAAAAAAGATAATAAAAAAAAATTTCAGATAGTTAAGGGTTGCTACAAGATATAACGTAGTAAAAAGATATAGGTACGTTGCACTATGGTAGGGGTGACCATGACGATTAATGAAATAATGCAGTCACGGATTTCTCGTACACTCGACTCGCCACGGAGAGACGGGAGGGAGAGGTGGGGAAGGGAAGAAAAGGGTACGGGGGAGAGAGGGGCGTGCTCTAGCGAACGCGTGGATTCGACCTTATGTTCGCACCATGCTCTCGTCATTGTGTCTCCTGTCTATCGTTTGTGTATCGGAAGTGTGAGATGAGATCGGGAGAAAAGGAAAGCGAGGACCAGTGGCGTATAATTGGCAGGGGTGCGCTACGATATTTATTACATCGAAGGGCGGGAAAAATCATAATGGCCAACTGGGGTATAAACTGCACCAGCCTCTTTTGCGGTTCGTTAAACGGTGTTTCGTTCCGAAGAAGGGTCGTCCCGTCCTGAAGAAAAAGATTTCCTCTTTTTAGGAAATACAATAATATTTCCCTATTCTTTATTTTCATTTTCTCTCTTTTTTTTTTTTTTTTTTACAGATATAAAATGTTCTTACGAATGAAAAGAGAAATAGAGAGAGAGCGAAAGAAGAGGAAGAGAAACTACTCAGGTATGAAAGCAAAATGTTCGAGGAGAAAAAATTACAAGAAAAATTTACTCAAATAAATCTTCATAACGAATAACGTTGAAGCCCAGATTATTTGTTCATTCGCGATTGGTTAAGAATTAGATTGATTAAAAAAATTTCAAGCGATTTTATTTAAAGGTCTTTAGGATTAACGAAAGTCAGACTTCGAAAGTTAATTAAAAGGAATTTTAAAAAGGGGCGAACGTATTCGCCGAAGAGAAACGATTTAGACGGTCAAATTTTATCTTTAACGAAACTTTGCGGAAAACTACTACAATAAAAAAAAAAAAAACATATTTATTTTCGTCCACATTAATTAATAACGCAAGTATTGACCGTTTTTTTTATCTAAAATCATTTAACACAACTAATTATGTACATATAATCGTTTGCACTCCGTTGCCTCCATTGCGCGGATAATTATAAATTTGTTGTTGTATGATTTTTCCTTAAAACTCGTGTATCACTTATATAATTTTAAATGCGAATCGTAGACAATGGTAAAAAAAAAAAAAAAAAAAAAAAMAAAAAATGCGCGAAGTGCATAAGGATAGTATATTTTAATGATTAAACTCAAAGTTAAATTTAAAAATCAATCGGATATTACAAAAAAAAAGAGAGAGAAAAAGAAACGTTTAACGAATTAAAGGCTTGACAAAAAAATTCATAGAAAACTACTATAAACTAAATAGATTATAAAATTGTCTAGCAAAAGCCAAAAGAAAGAGGAAAAAAATCTAAGAAAAAAGAGAAGAAGAAGAGTTACTACTACCTATACGTAAAGAGAAAAATGCAAAAAAAAAAAACAAAGAAAAGAGAAAAAGAAAATCAAGAGAATTCGCATCCCCGTATATACTAATGCACATATAGGTGTACGCGCGTATGCATATATGTATGTATGTATGTATGTATGTGTACGCGTGGCTCGAGAGTAGTGCGGGCACGATAATAATGTTCGGTAAGTACGTGTTTGTAGTTACCCCTGAGGTGAGCCACCCACGAGAGAGCCAAGAGAGCGAAGCTCCGCCTTCGGTCACGTTACCAACCAGCTTGTACATTGGGGTTGGCTGTCACGGGGGTGCCACGTTCGGGGGCGGTTCTTTCCTTTCTCTCCCCGGCCTCGTTTCGCCAGAGATTCGAGAGAGGGAGCACACTTCGTGTTAGATACAAGAAGAGAGAGAGAGAGATAGATAGATAGATAGATAGATAGAGAGAGAAAGAGAAAGAGAGAGAGAGAGAGAGAGAGAGATATGAAACTTGGGGATGAAGAGCAAGTCTTCCGGAGTACGTAACGCAAAACGGGCTACGTTTTGCGGCCAGTCGCTCTTACGAATCTCATCCTCGCATTTCTTCGCGCGTTTTTAACTAGTTCTTTCTGTTACGTTGTTCTCGTGCACGAAAACTAAGTTGCCTTTTTTTTTCTCTCTCTCTATTTATTTTCCTCTTTCCGTCTTTTTTCCTTTTTTTTTTTTTAATCCCGTCCCACACTCTCTCTCTCGTTATATTTTTTGTTTTCTTTTTTGTCGTAGTAAATAATAATCAGTGATATCAAAGGAAAAAATAATTAGATAGAGAGAGAGAGAGAGAGAGAGGGAGAGAAAGATTAAATCGAAAAGGTGAGAAATAATTTTCTGGTGAATATTTTTCTTTTCTCGTCAATTGTTGTTTTTTTTTTTTTGTTTTTCTCTCTTTGGAAAACTTTTTCTCTTCCGTTCCTTTTCTTTTTTTTTTCTTTTCTTTTCTTTTTTTTTTTGTTGCTTTTCTGTTTTTCTTCCATTTCCTCCAAGGATTCTCTCTCTCTCTCTTTCTTTCTCTCTTTCTCTCTCTCTCTTGGGCTGTTGGTGGTGTCATTTCTCTACGCGGGAATTATTATTTATCATAATATACAGGTATGTTATTTTCGATGATTACTTAATATTGTTTTCTTTTTTTAAAAAAAAAATAAAAAAAAGTATCGTTCTTCAATTACTTTCTACCGATAATTGGTTTATATAATATGATATTTGATTTCGATAAAAAATATTTATAATGATGTTTGTGATGTTTTAAGGGATGATTACACTATATATATTCATTCTGACATAGTCTCTTCGTAAACTATATTTTTATCATAATCTCTAATTTAGTTTAAGCATCTCGAATTCGCAGTTGAATTAATTATAAATCAAAGAACATTGTGAACGATCGATCAATTTTCTATTGATCTCGAAGTGAGTCTTGTAATGATATATATATTCAGATACTTTCTCTTGTTTTTTTTTCCTTGGAAAAAAAGTTCGGTCTACAGTGTTTTGGAACGTGTCGTAAAAAGTGCTTCTTTAAAAAACAGATCGTTGGTAAATAAATTGATAGTCGATTCACGGGTAGAGGGGTAAACTGGTCCCGCGGGACACAAGGGGTCGTTCTCTCTCTCTTTTTTCGTGGGGAGACTTTAGCCAGACGTAGATACGCGACGGTACGTACGCTCGGCGAACAAATGCCATAAACTGTTTGGATTAGGATTAACCGATCGAGAGATTCATCCCTCGAAGGAAGGAAAACTTTACAAATAACTAACATAAGTCGTCTTATCTTTTCTCTTCTTTCTTTCTTTCTTCCTTTTCACATATTATTTTTTAATTCGATGACATTCATTATTGTAGAATAATCGGTGTTGTTGATAAGATGAATATTATTTTTAATTTATTTTTATATGTACTTGAGATCAACTTGAAATATTTAGAATAGATAAAATTTAAAAAAAATATATAATCTATTATATAATAGAAATATTTAATAATTGATTATATTATTTCCAAATATCTAAATTTTGTGTGTTTCATTTAAACCATAAAAGTAATAATAATAATAAATTCGTTTATCAAGAATTACACGCAAATTATGATAATACTGGATCGTTTAATTAAAACATCATTTTAATCGTTCTTTCTTTCTTTCTTTTAAAATACGATAAAAAGGTCTTAATATTATCCACTTGTAAGAAAAAAAAAATAAAAAGGAGAAAAAAGAAGAAAAAAAAGAAGGGGTTGATAAATAGTCCGATGATTGTTTTAATTCTTTCCTAACGTAGCCAAACATCATAATCGAGATAAGCTCCTTTCTCAAGAGACTGTTTCGTTCTGTTATGGACGCGTGCATTTCGATTATTAAATTGATGACACGAGTGACGACGTATGATCTCTTTAATCCTCTCGAGATATTCCGGTGGCCTGCAGCGTTGTTTAACGCATTCGAGTAGAGCGGGGAAGAGAGAAAGAGGGTAGATTTCAAAACGTGAAACGTTCTCTTGTCCACACGGTATAATAAAATATATATATATATATACATATATAGGTACATAGGAATATATAGATTTATATGTATGCGTGAGTGGGACGATCGGTGGATTATTTTTCGATTGAGCTATTAAATTCGACTACTTTTGAAGAATTCAATTGCTTTCGAGTATTAACGCTTGTCGATATGTGAAATATCGATTAAAGGTCAAACGAAAAAAAACAAACAAACAAACAAACAAAACAAGAAAAGTCGAGTCGAAAAGAAAAAAAAAACATGTCAATCATATTTGAAAAGAAATCTCAACTATGTTTTAATCTTTTTCTTTCTTACCAGTCCTCTTCTCCTCCCGCAACCTCGCTTTTCCCTCTTAAAAATTTGCGAAAAGGGGAAAAAAAATTGTAATTAAAATCATTGATACGTTTTAATAGAGGTGGGAGCTGGAGGTGGTGTCCGATTAATATGCAAAGTGTCAACAGGAACGTTAGTTAACGCTCAAAATGACTTCACAAAATCGACGATCGACTTTGCGATAGCAATCAGCACTCGACGGGGCAATCAGGTACTCAACGCACGCGTGCAAATTTGTAGATTACATTGCATTTAACGTGGGAAAGCGAGCGACGCGCGAGACCTGTAGGAGGGATGATGATTATGGTGAAAGAGGTTGGGTTGGTAGCTCGGTATACGAGAAGGGAAAGAGAGAGAGAGAACGAGAGGGTACGAGAGGGTACGAGAGAGGGTACAAGAGAGGGAAGGAAAATCCTGCCACCCCCGTTAGTATATTGCCAGAGAACGAATTAAAATGCGATAGACGTTTTCATCAGGATAATTGCCGGTCGATCTACGACAAAGCCGCTCTTCTACAAAAACCTCTTTTCTCTCTTCGTTACAATGGGAATCCCAATGAAATTTTACAACACGTAACCCTTCCATTTCCCTTTTGTATTTATTTGATCGTTTTAACGTTTCGTCGCGCGTAACGCGCGCGTACCTACCTACTTTTGGATAACTTTGCGAGAATATCATTTGAAAAAAAAAAAAAAGGTTGTAGACAAATGTTTGTTTCAATTTCGCTACAATTCTTGTTTTAATTTTTAGTTTCCTATCGAACGAGGAATATATAATATTACATTGAATCGTTTATCATTCATCACGCATATATATGATTTTGAAATTTAATTTGCTTTTTGCTCGTTTGTATAATATAATTATCTCGAGAGATTATTAAAAAATATTATCGATATCATCTTGAAAAAAATAATATATAAAGATAAATACCATATTAAAATATAGAAATGACAATTATTATTATTATTATTATTATTAACAATGAGAAAAATAGACAAACAAGGATTTGTAGAAACGTTATAACGAACGTCTAGAATAACTAGAATAAATTTATCATTTGGTTAATACCTTTTACACAATATCATTCGTAATTATTATATATCTACTTTTTAATTCTTGATATTATAAATGTAATAACTTTGAGATTAAGTTGGAAAGCTATCATCGAATTTAAGGAAATCCTTAAGGGTTTATAAATCATGCAAAAGAGGGGAGTGTACAATTACCGAGAGAGAGAGAGACAGAGAGAGAGAGAGAGCGAGAGAGAGAGAGAAAGAAAGAGAGAAAAAGATAGAAAAGACGGCTAGAACTAACAATAAGATGAAGAAAGATGTAGAATGGGAATAGAGTCGTGATGGAAGGACGGAGATTTAACAACGTTACAATGAACGAATGAACGAACGAACGAACGAACGAACGAGAAGCATTTTCCCGTTCCACTTTGGTCCTTGCGTGCGCGCGCACGCGCGCATGGACCTGGTGCCTGCCTGATGCAAAAAGAGAGAGAAAGAGAGAGAGAGAGAGATAGAGTGAGAGAGAGAAAGAAGCGGAGGATCGCAGATTGAATTGTAAAATAACCGAGAGAGGGGAACAATGCTCCTCGCTACAACACAGTGTTTGCATTTAAATAATCTGCGAGCCCACGGGTACGCTTATATTCCGCGACTTCATTTCTATCTCTCTCTCTCTCTCTTTCTCTTTTTTTGTTTTTTTTTTGCTCTCCTACCTCTTTCTTTCTCTCTCTCTCTTTCTCTCTTTGTCGAAGTTGAGAGAGGAAAAAACGCGTTTTCGTTTTCATCTTTTGCAACATGCGTATGTGCATTCGGTTAGATAGGATATGTCACAAACGGCCGAGTTTTTTCGTTCGCGAGCTAAAATATCGCCCACAAAACGTTACAATTATTTTCCCCCATTATATCATCTCTTTCTATTCGCTAGATTTGTTTTTTCTTTTTATTTTTTGTCTTGTTTCGTTCTTTTTTTTATGTTTGCACTTTCCTGTCTCTTTCTCTCTTACGTATCAAAATTTAATCGATAAAAATAACACGTTCAAAAAAAAAACGAATCTTATGGATTATTCTATAATATGATTATCTTTGAAAGAACTTTCGTTTTATTCGGATTCATGCATAGGATAAATGATATAGTTTGATATATATGTTACCGTCAAGGCCGGAAATCAGTCATTGCTAGTAATTCCTTGGCATTAATATGAATGCAAAGAGCCTTCAGACGAAGTCGGAAATTAAAAAATTCTTCCACTTTTTTCTAGGCATCGAACATAATACTTTGATATTCTATAGAGATTATCAAATTACTATTTAAACAACGTTAAAAAGAATAGATTCTTGGGCACAGACACACACAGCCATACGCAACCCCTCCCCCCAAAAACTTTCCAAAGAAATATCAGAGATTGCAATGCTATAAATTGTGCATCTTTGCAATTTCTTTGAAAAGTTTTGGTAAATATTTTTTATACTAAAAGTAAATAGATTTTAATGAAACTTATATTAAATTAAAGTACACTCTCTTGTCTACGCGAAAAATACCTTTCTGAGTAATAAATCAATCTGAAAAGGTTCATCAAATGGCAAAGAATGCGATGCTGCAAATTTTTCCTACTTTGCAATTTCTATAAAAAGTTTCGGCAAATATTTTTTATACTTAGAGCTAGCAGATTTTAATGATTTTTATATTAAATTAAAGTACACTCTTTTTTCTATGCGTAGAATACTTTGTAGAGTTATGAAAATCAAATGTAAAGTGCAGAAAATGTCTGTGAATCCAATGCTGTAAAGTGTGCATCTTTGCAATTTCTTTGAAAAGTTTCGGTAAATAATTTTCATACTAAAAGCGAATAGATTTTTATGAAACTAATATTAAATTAAAGTATACTCTTTTGTCTACGCGTAGAATACTTTGTCGAGTTATAAATCAATCTGCAAAGGTTCATAAAATAGCAAAGAATGCGATGCTGCAAATTTTTCCTACTTTGCCATTTCTTTGAAAAGTTTTGGCAAATATTTTTTATACTTAGAGCAAGCGCATCTTAATGATTGTTATAGTAAAATAAAGTGCACTCTTTTAGCTACACGTAGAGTACAAATTTGACTTATAAATAAATCTGCAAAGGTTCAAAAAATGGCAAAGAAAAATTAGCGGATCAGACATTGTTCACATTGCCTAAGGCCAGGCATTGTTAACATTGCCGGGGGTGGTTTGGAACCAAGGCCGGTAATGTTAACAATGCCTGGCCATCATTCCAAAGAAATTGCAAAGATGCACTATTTACAGCATTGCATTCTCTGATATTTTTTGAACCTTTACAGATTCATTTATAACTCGACAAAGTATTCTACGCGTAGAAAAAAGAGTGTACTTTAATTTAATATAAGTTTCATTAAAATCTATTCACTTTTAGTATAAAAAATATGTACCAAAACTTTCCAAAGAAATTACAAAGTTGTACAATTTATAGCATTGCAATCTCTGATATTTCTTTGAACAGTTTTTGGGGGGTAGGAGTTGCGTATGGCTGTGTGTGTCTGTGCCCGAGAATGTATTCTTTTCAACGTTGTTTAAAGAGTAAATTGATATTCTATAAAATATCAAAGTATTATGTTCGATGCCTAGGAAAAACTGGAGGAATTTTTCAATTTCCGACTTCGTCTGGAGGCTCTTTGCATTCATATTAATGCCAAAGAATTACTAGCAATGACTGATTTCCGGCTTTGACGGTAACATATATATATGTATTTCACACGTATCTATTAATTTTATATTTAAAACAAGAAATTAATAACAGTTAACACTGTGATATCTGTCGCTTTAATATATATATATATATAAATTTTATTCATAGACAGTATTTATTTGTTAAATTCGATCGTTGACTTATCAGTTATAATTAGAACGAACATTTATAGATGATTGATCAATCCACGTTTAACGAGCTCCTGATGAATGTCGATATATATGTATATATATAATTACGTTTATATACACATGCGACATCGTATATCGAGGGATTATCACCGATGACACATGTTAAATCTTATATCTATATAATATGCAGTGAAATAGAGAGAGAGAGAGAGAAGAAGGAAGAGAGAAATTGACTGATCAGTGAAAAAAAGAGTAGATAAATTTCAATGAAGGAGAGATAGAATATACATACACATACATAGATAGGTAGATATATCGAGATAAGACATCGAGTGGGAGAAAGATAGAAGCAATGTATCTTGGTGTTCGAACTAATTGTAAGTAGCCAGTAATTAATGCGGTCGATTCGAATCCGATCCATACGACCGCTGATCAGTGGATTGATGAAGAGAGATAGAGAGAACAGAGATCCCTTCCTATACGAATAGGAGAGACGAGAATAGGATAGAAGAGCTTCAATTGGGTTCAGATGGTACACCTGACTATACGTATAAGAGTATGGGAGGAACAGGAGAAAGAGACACGGTAGGAGGGATAAAGGGGGTGCACCGGAGCTGGGATGGCCGGGGGTTGTTCCGGGTCGGGCACCGACATTGTTTCACGGTGGATGAGAATTTAATTTGCACGACGAAGAGAGGAGTGGAAGGAGAAACGAGCGAGAGAGAGAGAGAGAGAGAGAGCTTTGGATGGGTGCTGCCTTGTTTAAGCGCGGGTGGGGGTGTCAAATTGAATTACCCCCGCGTACCAGCATCCCCAGGGACGTTTGCTGGCGTCCACCATCCCCCCTTTTCCTCCTTTCCTCTCTCTCTCTCTCTCCCTCACTGCGGCGGATTCACTTTATTCGTGTGCATGTCTCTCTCTCTCTCTCTCTGTGCATTGAAGATAGAGAGAGGAGTCACGCACGCGTACAACGGTTAGCACGACGTGTACCTTCATGGAAGCGTTTTCAATTAAAATCAACACTGAGGGAATATCTTTTCTCTTTCTCTCTCGTATATCTTTCCTTCCTTCCTTGCTTCCTTCCTTGCTTCCTTTCTTTCTTCCTTTCTGCCTTCCCTTCCTTTGCACCCGTTATCTCCTTACCTTTTTTCGACGTGGCACTTGCTTCCTCTCACACAAGTTCGTTCATCCAATAGAGAACACTTAATTTCTTAGCCTTAGAAAATTCACAATCCCAATAAAGTCTTCGTCGAGTGTTAAATTAATGGAAGGAGATCTTGTTCATCTAGCAAGGAAGAACCTATGCTATATTCGATATCTTTCTTCTTCTTCTTCTTCATCTTCATTATCATCTTCTTCACCGAATTCGAAGGCATCTTCATGAGTTAAGAGGATAAGGATCTCTATTTCCAAACTTCCTATCACCGTTTTCATCTTTTACTATTTTCTATCTTAGCTTTTATCCACCGTTAAATTCTATTCATAGATAGAGGCAAACTGAGTCTTGTTTGGTACACTGAAGTTTAGCACCGAGTCACCTCCTTACTTTCAAAGGAACTCGGCTTGGTCTCATATCAAATAAGACAAATTACTTTAGACAAGAAAGAAATATACAAGATATTTTTATCAAAGACTACTCGAACACATACTAAGTATCTTTCTTAGAAATAAATAAAAGATATATGATTTTATATGGGACACATAATTTTCAATAAATTCATACGCGAATATTTCATTTGTAATGAATTTTTTCCACGAGATTATCAAACGTTATTTTCAGACAATACTTGTCTAATAAATCTAATAATACTTGTCAGAATAAATAAAGCTATAGGAAAATAATAAAAAATGGATCATCTAATCATATAATTAAGATCTCTCTTAAAGACAAGTCACGTGACTTGATCGTTCTCGAAAACTTCTTTTCCATAATTCACAAATTACAATCTTTTTTTTTTTTGTAACTATCAGTCGCGTTTGAGAAATCGGAGAAAATGAATTTACGAGAAAAGGAGAGAGGGAGAAACAGAGAAAGAGAAACAGAGAATGCTGGCAATCCGACGAAACCGATTTAATTGAGCTAAATGTGCGCGAACGCGCTTAATGGCGGCGGACTTTGCGTTCGTTCGAGCGGACAAGGTAATCGATAAAATGTAATAAATATAATTACACGAGCGTGGGGGAGGGAATGTTGGAAGAATAAAGAGAGAGAGAGAGAGAGAGAAAGAGAAAAGGGGATGGAGAGCAAGAGCTCCCATCCATGCAGTTCGTTTTTTTATACCGACCAGTCGCCATTGCGTTGAAACGCGTATGGGTGTGAGTTACTTTAACTCTTTATTTCAATTTACTAGTTTGAATGTGAAATATGCACGTATATACGATATATATATAAATGGTGAGTCTCCTAACATTACGACATCAAATAACTCGTAAATTATTTGTCATTCGAACAAATGTTTCAAATAAAAGTTCCACGTTATCCAGAGGGAGACATATAGTGCTCTAATTATTTTATTAGCATACTTTTTTATTTTACTTTATATTATTAAACGTAATGTCTAATAATTTTCTTCGAATTCCGAAAAATCATCAAATTTTATGAAGGATTATTCTTGAATTAAATAATGATATTATGAAGGAGAATTTAAAATGATTATATATATAATTATTGAAATATCTTCAAATTATTAATCTTTTATTGGTAAATACGTTTAATCAACGTGATTCTTAACACGATTTTGTTTATGATTACAGGTGGTCATGTCTGTAAACATATTCTTTGTTAAATGTTAGAAATAATTAACATGAACTGTCTATTTAGTATCTTACAAGTGCCTGATATAATATGATAAATCCTTATAATTTTGAAACTTTACACAGTTGTAGGGGTCGTTTAAGACAATACACTGCACCCCAAGAGTAGGTAATATAACTCAACTGTTGTCAAGATATCGAAGAAAAAAGATATTTGACATTCCATTTAAAAAACTGAAGGTGACCCTTATATCTTAATAAAGAAGTGAAGTAATGAAAAGAGATAAGAGCACTGTATGACTCCCCCCCCCTTATAGATATTATGCAACTTTTGTTTGAAACATTTTTTCGTACAACGAATAACTTACGAGTTATTTGAAGTCGTCATGTTAGAAGATTCGCTCTGTATATAAAAGATAGAAATAAATAAATAAATAAATGCATCAATAAGAAAATGCAATCTTTCTTGTTTCGTCTGGTTTGTTGGTTATAGGATGGACGGTCCAGCGGTGTTGTCGATGCCACCGTTGACCGGAAGTCAAAAGTCGACAGCACAGTCATCTCAATCGCAATCTCATTCGAAGCCGAATCAAGTAAGAAAAATTATCTCCCGAACGATGAGTTTTTATCGCTTTTGGACGACGTGGTACATCTAAAACAATAGGAGTTGCAGGTTGGTACGGTATCGCTTTATGGGATTCACATCGTTTCGTTGGTCATCGAAGGACAAGAAAGACTCTGCCTCGCGCAAATAAGCAATACCTTGTTGAAGCAATTCAGCTATAATGAAATTCATAATCGTCGAGTTGCATTGGGTATTACTTGCGTGCAATGTACACCGGTTCAGTTAGAGATACTTCGTCGTGCCGGTGCAATGCCAGTGTCCTCGAGAAGATGCGGAATGATTACTCGAAGAGAAGCTGAAAGGCTTTGTAAATCTTTTCTTGGCGATAACGCTCCACCTAGGTAAGTAATTATCTTAGTACGTTTAATTGTTATTTGCCATTATTTTGTCTTATTTGGTCAGAATTTAGAAAAGAAATATAGAAAAGAGAAAAGTGTTGGGATTGATCGCAGGTTACCAGAGGATTTTGCATTCTCCGTTCACCACGAGTGTGCCTGGGGTTGCCGGGGTGCGTTCTTACCAGCACGTTATAACAGTTCCCGAGCTAAATGTATCAAATGTGCTTATTGCGGTCTATTCTTTTCGCCGAACAAATTCATCTTCCATTCGCATAGAATCGGGCCGTCGGACAAATACGTACAACCGGACGCGGCAAATTTTAATTCGTGGCGACGGCATATGAAACTTTCTGGTAATCCACCGGACGAAGTGGTACACGCTTGGGAAGATGTTAAAGCCATGTTCAATGGTGGCACCAGAAAGAGATTATTGAGTAATCCGAATGCCCGAGAATCACCTAGTCCAGCTAAACAACCAAGATCATCGCCGACCATGCCGGTTTCTACTCTCGTATCTTCCCCAACTCATCCGAGAGTTCCACCATTCCCGGAATTACCTTTACCTTTGTCCAGGAGTCTCGTCATGGATTATGTTTGGCATCAACATCAACAAGCAGCAGCCGTAGCCGTAGCCAAGACACCAGGATTTGCTTTTCCACCCTATGCTTTACCTTGGCTCGCTAAGAGGAGCCCGGTCCTGTTTCCAGGTAATGACTCGTCGTCATTCCTTTGTCTAATTTCAAATAGGTAGGTAGAGATAACTAAATATAAAGGTTTATCCCTACGATTGAAAATAATGTCGTCATCAATTTGTCTATTTTCAGTCTTTGTCAATCGATTAAAAACATTGACATTTGATTTTTTCGGTCAGGACCAATGGCACCACCAATAAGTGGTTCCAGCCCAACCGAACCTCCCCTGATACCGACGATGAATCCTCCGTTACATCAATCCGCATTCCGACCAGTGATTCGTGGTCCACCGATCAGTGAACAAGCACTCGCTATTCAAGAAACATCTCAAGACGCTCATTCCAATAGTAAAGAGGAAAATTCTGACGACGAGGTCGACATCGAAACGACGGAAGATGATCCAGCTACTCCGCTTAACGCGACGCTTCACAATCTACATTCTGCTACTAATTCTAGTATTGGTAATCATGCTACAGGAAGAAATGCATCTCCTCAATGTTGGAGTCCACCTCGGGAGACGGTGAGTCAATTAATTGTACCTACATTTCTTCCAATTAATTTCCTTTATTTTTTTTTTTATCTAATTCGCGTTTGCTTGCATAAAAGAAATATTTCAAAGAGACAAACTTTTGTCGGGGAAAAAAAGAATAATTTCATTTATCTAATAGAAAGTTTATCCACAATGATAGTTTTGATTTTTTTGATCAAGTTCTCTCCTGAAACAAATCTCTTGAAGGTTAAAAGAAAGCATCTCGTTAATCGAGGATAACGTACGCGATTGTGTGATATTTATTTGTGTACTTTAAATGGCACGTGACCATTGTTACGTTCTCAAGGGAGAAACAGGTTACAAATGGTAGTACACGGCACGTAAACTGGTAAACACTCGACACGCTCTCTCTCTCTCTCTCTCTCTCTCTCTCTCTCTCTGTGTCAATCCTTATTGAGTTTAGGACCACGCTAGAAATATGTTATAACGTGCTTAACCAGTTTCGTTTTTGGATTTCTCTCTCTCTCTCTCTCTCTCTCTCTCTTCCCTTTTCTCGTCGATGAGCATGTAATATCGTGGTAAAATAGTGCGTGCAAAGTTATATACGAGTGGGTAGGTACAATCGCTTACTCCATCAACTAACACGCAACTTTAAAGGGATCAAAGGGATGTCCTCCGATCTGTCCAACTATTCTAATTTCCATTTTTGTAACATACATATATATATATATATATATATATATATATATATATATTTTTGTCAAACGTTACAAAGACTATTTATGGAGAAGTATGTAGAATGAGATCGTAGAATGATCGTCGATCGTTAATCATTCGATGGTGAATAAAGAGAGCTCCATGTTTCAGTAGACTTTAATAACGGAGTATATTTACGTTGTAAATGAAGCGATAGAACACTCCACCCAACTCATGAGAGAAAGAGAGATCCCACGCTCCCCTGTAAACGAAACGAACGACGTCTTCGCGTAACTTGATCCGGACAAACGGTTTTGGTCGTAGAGTTAATCGAATTGCTTTTCTCCAACATTACTTACAAAATGAGTTCTCCGTGTTTTTTCTAGAGGGGGAAAAAAAAAAGAAGAAGAAAGGAAGTAAAGAATAGAGAAGGAGAGAGAAAGGGAATAAAGAAAATAGAGAAAATTATTTAACTTGACCCGTCGTAAATATAAATTAAACAAAAAAATAATAATATTATTATTATTATTATTATTATTTCATTTATTTTTATTAAAATTTTGTTTTGATTACCGAAATGAATTTTAATTTTCTATTAACGTAGGCTCAAATATATTCGTATAGTTAGCTAATAAAAAGATGGAACGTATCTAAAAAAAAAGATAATCATTGGAATTGACTCAATAGGATATCAGAATTATCAAGAAAATCGATGATTTGACGTTGCCATAGGCTCGATAGAGAGACGAAGGGTTATAGGTAGATACGATAGGTAGGTAATAGAAGGGGTGAGGATGTCTACCCGTGTAATACTACTCGACGTCCCTAGAATTTGCTCTGCGGTCTGACTGCTCGTACGGCAGCCCTCGTCAATCGCGATAATTATTGTGTCAGTAAATACTCCGTAACCATTACAAACTCAACGGCTCGTGCGATGCCGATTGGTGGGATCCGTAATAGACTCACCTAGATGATATATAGGTATATATAAATTTCTACTAGAGAGAGAGAGAGAGAGAGAGAAAGAAAGAGAATGATATAATTAAATGAACAATATTATTTCCACCCCAAGCAGTCATAACGATAAAATTCATTTTTATATACCTACTATATTATACTGTATCGTACACTCTTTAGGTTAAACAATATCTATCGATTAAGTTAAATATTATTTTTTTAAATTATAACGTTTATTTTTTTTTATATATTTTGTTAAACAGCAAATAGACGACAATAATAAAAGAAAATCTTCTTTCATCGATCCGTAACATGAGTTTTGCATGACAAAATCCTACAATTGCATGCGATAACGATCGTCGAACACGGAGACATACTAGCAGACTCGTTATCATTTAAATGCCATCTAAAAAGTCTCCTCTTATATGGAGTAACTCTTAATAATTAATAACTAATTCTTAGTAATCGTTTATAAATATTTCAATTCAAATTGAATAAAGTCATTCGCGATAGAAGAAATCCTTAAGAATCTTAATTGCTTATCACATCAATCATATACGCATAAGGGATAACAAAGTAAAGGATAAAAGTGGATAAAAAATATCAACAAAGGACATGCAGATATTGGCGAAAAGAAAAGGGCACGCGGGGTATGTGCGGGGTATGTGGGGGGGCGAGGGGGGAGAAGAAAAAAGGGGAAAAAGGGAAAAAAGAAGAATAAGAAGAAGATGAAGAGAGAAAGGATGGGTCCGGTGCAAGATAAAAGAGTGAAAAGAACATAGGAAACTGGGAAAACGGATCGACCTTGCGAGTGAAGGATGGGACGTTGAAAGAAAGAGAGATAGAGAGATAGGCTTGGATAAGCCATCCGGATTGCCAGACAGCTTTTCAATTCCCCCTTGTCGGTGAACGTGTCGAGTGGAGGACAGAGCCGTATTTTGTGCAGAGATTCACAGCCCTTCTCGACTATCTTTCTCTCTCTCTCTAACTCACTTTAACACAGTCAGTCAGTCAGTCAGTGGTTCTGTCGAAGATGGTTAACGCGTGTAGTACCATCTACTATAGAACTCCTCTATATCCTTGTCACAAAGCTATCCACAGAAAGAGACGGACGGATAGACGGTATGTACGAGTAGCGAAAACCCAGTTACTCAGACCAACCATATACAGCGATATATTGGTAGATAGAGTGAGAGAGAGAGAGAGGCTATGTTAGTAGGACCGCAACTCGGATGTTGCGGTAACTAAGTAATCCCCGAACGTTATTTGCAGTTATTTCTCGCTCCGCTGGACCGACTGAGAAGCACGCGCGCACAAGAGAGAGAGAGAGGATTCCGAACGTTTTCATTTTCGGGACATCTGTGAAAGCAACTTTTATCTGTACCTTGTATATATATATATATATATACATATACGTTTCTTTTTTGTTTTTGTTTTTATTTTTTTTTATTTTTTGATCTATTTTTTTTCTCATTCTCCCGTTAATAAAAAAAAAGGAGGAGGTAGAAAAAAAGAGAAAGTTAATCTTGGACATTTAGGACGATTTTACATCTTTCGTGAAGACGAAAAGGTTTCCCAAATACATGAGATTTCATTCCATCGTTCTCTTTCTATCTATCCATCCATCTATCTATCTATCTTATTCTTTCTTTTTGTAGATAAAAGTACATTCACGAGATCGGACATTCATTTAAATGCAATTAAGCAACGTCACGTAGAGAATCGGAGAAGGTTAGAGGGGTGGTAGGTTCGGAAACGTTTAAATCAAAGTACGACTCGTTTTAGTTAGCTCAGACCGCAACTTTTAATTGCGCTTCGACCGTCTGGAGAGTCATTAGCTTTCCTAAAGAGACCTTCTGCGTTTCCTCCCTCTTTACCGGGACAACCACCCTCCCATCCCAATTCCTCACTTCCTTTCCTCTTTTATCTACTTTTTTAACACATCGTTTGATCCATTCCCGTATAAAATGGATTTTCAAGAATTCTACGTAATTTTGTGGATACGTGCAAAAAAAAAAGCGGATATTACCTATGAACGAAGAACAAAATCACATTCTGAGAATATATCCACTTGCCGAATTTTTAATTCAACTAGGTATTATTCTACAATTATTGTTGATACTAAAAACAAAAAAAAATATATATATGACTAAAACTAAGTAAAAATTGAAAACGAATGTATAAATAAGATTCTTGCATGCATCCGAATAATGTAAATATCTTCGTACTCATAAGCGATATCTACTTCCTTCTTCTTCTTCTTCTTCTTATTTTTCTCTTTTCAAAGAATCGTTAAATAAAGACATGCATCTGGCATTTTTTGAAGAGTCGTTGAACAAAGCTGAAGTTTCTTACTTGGAAATGCCACTAGTTGACCTTTTATCCGGAGATACGAAGGGAGAAATCCTTCGGGACACTCTGTGATTAAATTGAACTGACATACTAAGTACATATATATATATAAATATATATAAGTGTGTATATACAGTATGTAGTATATATTATATTATGGTCTGTGTATGCGTCTCTCTCTCTCTCTCTCTCTCTCTCTCTCTCTCTCTCTCTATCTCTCTCTCTCTTTCTGTCTCATGCTCGTTGAGAGATTCGTTTAACCTCGTAACATTTTCAATTCATTTTACAAAGAAATGCAATGTCCTCGAATCATATTTATGATTATGGTCGATGAAATGTCAACGATTAAGAGAGAAAAAATAAGAAAAAGAAAAAGAGAAAGAGAAAGAGAGAAAGAAAAACGAGACGTTTTGTTCGCACCTTATTCAGTTTCAATTTCCATGGGAATTCGTTGTGTCGAAATACGAAGGAGAGAGATGAAACGAAGCTTTCGCCATGAAAAGCGAGGGCGGTGACTGTTGATTTAATTATTATCGTTAGTCCGGACCAGCTCCGCCCTGCAAGCCCTCAAATCCAATACGAATATCTTCTATCTCTTCTTTTTTATCTTTTATCTTTTTAAGTTTATCACGAAAGATGACTACAGATTTGTTATTATTTGTATTAAAGAAGGGCTGATAATGTAATTGAAGGAATTTTCATCTCTTTTTTTAAATAGATATTAATTAAAAGAAACTAAAAAACGTATATTAAAATTATTACAAATAAGTGTTCTTATTATCGATAATTCGGAAAAGTAACCCGAGGAGACCGAATTCTTACAAAACGATTTAATGATAGTAATTATTAGAATTTGTGTAGGTATCGGTGAACGAAAGAAGTAAATATATAAGTGTATGTAGTAATTACGTTACATATAAGTTAATTCTTACGTGTACATTCAATAGGTTGTCAAAAAGATTGCTTACGATGTCGAACCCCCCTCATAAATAATACAAGTTTATTTACATCGAAAAGGGTTCATGTTAAGATCGATGTTAATTAAACATTTTTAACTCGTCTTGGTGAATACTACAACCCCTTCAAATATCGGATCCTTTTTTTTTACCACCCTGTATATATAAAATTACTTGTGTAGAGAAAATCACGAAAAAGAAGTGTTAAAAAATGTATTATAGCTATTTATCCTATTAAATACATTCTTTTCAATCAGATAAGAAAACGTAATTAAAAGTAAATGTTACGATTTCAATCTATCGACTGGGGCATCGAATTTGTTGTATTTTGTATTTTTATTCAATCTTTTTTGCATTGCGTCGTGAAAATACGTGAAAATCCCAGAAACTCCAAGTAGATAATATGACAGAAATCGTTTCTTTGAAAAGAAGTAAAGACCATTTCTTCGATGCTAAAAAAAAAAAAACAGATTACAAGACCTGCCAATCGAATTCTATCCTGTTTGAAATTAGATTTGTCGATTCATTGAAGAAAATCGTTTACGATAGACACGACGAAGGATTCGTAATGAACTTCCTTCTTCGCATATATTATCAAAGATATAAAAGAAAATGTCTTGATATAAAAGAGTCATTTTTTTAACATAGAAAAAAATAATAAGAAACAATTATTATAAATAGAATACAAATAATATAATGATCGAATTAATAATTATTGGCAATTCATATTAAACAAAAATTTCTAATTTATTATAATTTCTCTTACAAAGATACTATAATATATTATATTATAAAGAAATGAATAGATTGTCGAAAAATATGTAGACACTCGACTAAGTTAATATATTATGACAAAGTGACGAGTATGTACTTTAATAGAATTAGATTCATATCGAAGGGGGGACGGATAACGAATAACGGATAACGGATAACGGATAACGTTAGCATATAAGTCTGGAATTATCGAGAGTATAATCAATTTCCCGGGCATAATTCCGATGGTGCACGGATTCGTCGACGAGATCGTTCGACCGAAAGCAATGCGACTAATGCGATTGCGTATTAACTTTACACCCATCGAACAGTTAGTTCCCCGTTCTCGATTCCAACTTGTTCTACTTTCGCTTCGAAACTAACTCAATGTCCGCCTACCGATCAAGAAAATCAACGATCCGATCTCAAACCAATCATCCGATTTTATGGCTTTCTTTTTTTTTTTTTTTTTATTAATAAATCTCGATCATTAAAAGGATCTTCTTAATCACATCCCTCGTTCGAAAATAAAATATTTATTAAAGCAGAAATAAAAACATAAAAGGGGTGGGTGGGGGGAAAGAAATCGATAATCCCATCGTTTCGACGTTGATAAGAAAAAAGTGAATAGTTGAATGGAAAAGAGAGAGAGGGAGGAGGAGGAGTTGGTGGAAAGTTTTGCCGTTTAGGTAAAATCCATCGTGCAACGGAACGAGTTTGTTCGAAAACGAGTGGTGAACATAGTGTGTGTATGGGAAAGGGGAAGGGGTCGCGAGGGGTAGGGTTGCGAGAGCAGCAGCAGCAGCAGCAGATGGGGGTGGTTCTGCACGCTACAATTGTTTCGCCGTAATCCTTTATTGGATCAACGGGGCTGAAACAATTGAGCGAGCCATAACGCGAGGATGGGCCGGTGAAACGGCAGTAACACAACACGATAGCAGCAGTAACTGCGTCAGGTAGAGGGCCCCCAAACGACCATGTCGGCATTTCGGTTCTCCTGGTTTCGATATTCTGAAGCCAGGGATTCGTTCGGTTTTACGTACTTTCGGGATAGGATCAGTGGGAGAGAAAGAAAGAGAAAGAGAAAGAGAATTGTTGGATATTTCAGGGGTGGATTTCAATGATGGAAATGGCTAAGGATTTCTACTTTACCGTGTCTCAACGAAGTTACAAATTGCGAGAAATTCATTTTAAGAATACGAAAAATTAATTTAAATTCTCTTTCCTTTTATTTTTCATTTATTTCTTTTTTTTTTAATCGTATAGACATTTTTATTTATCTATATTAATGAAATAAAGATATTGTTTTTGTATAGAGGATAACAAAAAAAAATGAAATAAGAGTTTGTTTCGAATAAAAATGATGACGATTGTTTCAACAATCTTTCTTCTTTCCTTTTCTTGTTTCTTTCTTCGTTTCTATCGTAAACGCGATAAACACGAGTAGTAGATATACGTCACGTTCCAACCATAGGATTGCAAGGATCGCGTAATGTGATTCGTAACGAGGCCTACATGCTAGGAATTTTAGTAGCTCCATTTCTATTTCTATTTCTATCTTCTTTTATACGAGTAATCTCGTGTAATCTGTCACTCAAACGATACCCAAGGGTAATCCAGAAAATCCAAAGATACCCTAGTTTTCGATTATAATCGAGATATTCTTTCTCAAACTTTAGATAACCATAGTGTTAACAATTTATCTATTTTTTGTATACCCCTTTTCTTTTTTCCTTTCTTTCTTTCTTTCTTTTTGTTTTTTTTTTTTGTAGTTATCAAAAGCAGGTGGTCGGTATAACTCGAGTCAATATATATCCTTTAGCACATATGTTTCTTTACAATAACCATACTTCTAACTCCCTTTTAGAATACTACTCCAAGAGCGTAACGATACGAATTCGTTACTCTTGATAGATCAATTCGTTATGGTGAAATCTTCTCGTATGTAATTCTGTTACGAATTAAAAAGATCGCGATACTAGTATATAATAATAAATACATATATGTACTTATTTAATTAATTATAATAAAAGGTATATAATTTGGCTTTAAAGCGTTAATCAAACGTTATTATAAAATAAAATGAAAAACATAGGTATATTTGGGAAGGAAGAACGATTATCGAATTTGAATCCCTTGCTTCTTTACCACCTCGGTTCTTTGTCGAATTACTCGACAATAGACAGACCCCCCTTTTCTCGAATCGTCTCTCTCTTTCTCTCTCTCTCTCTCTCTCTCCCTTATTCTTTCATACACAAAACATACCTAATTACTTCAAATCCCAAACAGCATAAAAGTTTCATCGGCGAAGTTACTCGTTGCGAACCATTAGCTATTGGACGATGATTAATGTTTGCTCATATGAGAATGAAAACTTTGAAAGAAAGAAAGAGAGAGAGAGAGAGAGTGAAAAAGAAAAAGAGAAGAAGTATGTCACGGACTTCTTAAATACACAAGGGAACTTTCGAAATATCGGCCATCTTATTCGATTTTAAAGTGATTTAATTTGATTTGATTTGATTTCATTTCATTTCATTAGCGTAAAAAGCAAAGATGTTGGTGTTTATGCTGTTTTATGACCGATAACTATCAAATCACGTCTCTTAATCGATTAATTAAATAAATATTTTTCGAGAACAAGTATAAGAGATATCTTATTAAAATAAATATACACACAAAACGTAGATAATCTTGAATGTTTGAAAAAAAAAAACAAGAATTTGTATCGTGAATAAGATACTGGATAATTATTATTAAATCACGTGTCTTAAGTCGATTAACGAAATGAATTAAATAAAAATTCTTTTAGAAGGGAAATAAAAGAGAGAGAGAGAGAGAGAGAGAGAGAGAGAGAGAAAAGGGTGGAGGAAGAAAAATCCTATTAAATTTTCTTCTTTTTTTTTTTTCTTTTTTTTTTTTTAATGTCAAGAATATATACACGAAACGATTGCGTTAGACGATATCTCGAAAAAGCAGGCAAAAGTAAATGTAATCATCGTAGCGTCGTCGTGTGTTACGTGACAACGTAAACGGCACGATAGGATGAATATTTTATTATAGTCTGCTAGTAATGTTACGCGCTACACAATCGGTTCCGACTGTCATTTCGAACGTATACTATCTCTACTCGTGCATCTACCATTTCGTATCTTTAGGATGCTTTGACAAAAACCTACCTACCACCTCCATTCTAACGTTCGTAAGCACCTCCGTTCATCGATTAAGATGTTCTCCAATCGGTTTCCTTCCTCTTACGATTTATACATTCATTCTTTCCCTTTCAATTTCTAATTTCATTTAATTTCTTTTTTTTTTCATTTCGTTTCATTTCTTTTCATTCATCATTTCCTTTCTCTTGAATTATTGATCATATATATATATATATATATATATATAAAAGTTTAAATGTATTGAGATAGAATATATAATATATAATATATAATAGTTGTTTGTTTAAATTTTTGTAAAAAGGAAAATTGTATCGGAAACCGTCCAAACACGAAAGGGACGGAGTATAAATAAATAAAAAAATAAATATATATATTTTTTTTTCTTTTACGTTTATTCATCGTATACATTGTTATTGTTTAAAATCTACAGGTAGCGTAGGATAATATAACGATCGTGTTTTATAGTCGAAAAGTAAGGGCATCAAAGTTTTATTAAAAATGCATTCTCGCGTGCAAAATTCTCCAAGCTCGCTATACCTACCAACCTTATTGTCTTTTTCTCTCTCTACTGTTAAAATTATACATATTCTTTTTTTTCTTTCCTCCAATTTTCCCTACTTCTCGAATAATATGTCACACGATATAAAGAGTAAGCGACGGAGAGGTAAAATAAATCTCCCTCTGATTTTTTTTTTTTAACATCGAAATAATATACTTCGTTGTGCGTCATTATCATCATTTCAATTTAATCCTATATTTAGATTGACTTTTAACTAACAACTTTTCATTACTAAGCAATACTAATCCACTTATATATCGATTTCGATGTAAAGACAAAGGTCCCTTGTCTCTTAAAAAAAGAAAAGTTAGAGAAAGAGAGGACAGAAGAGTCGATGTGACTCGTCTTTATAAATAATTCACAACAATCGATCGACATAAGCTGTCTCTCTCTCTCTCTCTCTCTCACACACGTACTTACTTTCCAGCGCAGCAAAAAGGGAATTAATTTAAGTAATTCGGTGATTTCTATCAGCGGAAACATTAAACAAAGCAGGAACGAGCAAGGTAAATTCAACTGTCCTGTGAACGCGTGTCCCTATTCAAGTTAGAATAACCAGCAGGATATGTGTTGGGAACTCGATCGTGGTCATCGTTGCATAACAGAGTTCTCCAATGTCATTTAGCCCTTTCATATATCGAGTCATCTCTCTTTAACGTTAATGCAAACAAAATTTTCTTCGGTCATTCCTATCATCTAATCATAACGATAATAGAAAACTTATTTAATTAGAGACAGGTGATGAAGTAATATATTTCAATATCATTAAACATTCATAAACGTAATAAGGGGGAGAAAAAAAAAAGAATTGGAATGAAAAATCAATGAAATATATAAATATAATATGAATATTATAAATTTATTTATAGGAACGAGAAGCTGAGAAAATAGCTGAAGAAAGTGGATCCCTGCGTGACGTGAAAGCTGAACCAATAGTAACAAGAAATCCTGAAACTTGGAATGGTGCATCATTTTATCGGCACTTAAATATACTTAAGGGTACGAACCAATATTGATTGTTTAACCAATATATTAGAATAACCTTCTATATGAAAATAGATGTTAAAGTTAATTGAATGATATTGTTACGGAAAAATGAGATATCGAAGAAAGAAAGAGCTAATATGTCTTTTAGCAATGATCTAACGTTACCACCATCCGTTAGACGAGAAAGATCCAAATTACAGTTTGATACAGTAGCCGTGAAAGGACCATGCGGGTTGGTACTTAAACCTAGTGAATATCGGTACGCGTGTAACTTTGATATTTAGTAATTAGCCTGATTCAAAGGAAAGAGACGAAGATAGGAGATAGGGAAGGAGAAGGAGAGACAGAGAAAAGAGAGTTCCAATCAATTAGCGTAATTAGTCGCGACTGGAGTGTTAAATGGGAACGAGGTTTGCCTTGATATCAGACGGAGGGTGGATCTTTCACTCTCCTTCTCTCTCTCTCTATCTCTGCACGTGTGTGTGTGTGTGTGTATGTGTGTGTGTCTGTTTCGGGCAATGGTAATACGGAAAGGGGTTGCGGGTGGATTCTCGTCGCTAGGAAGGGGCGTGATTCTCTTCACGCTTGCGCATATCTAAACTGAACGAAACATGGAACGCGACACGCGTTATGAGGACCTATGACACTAAAACTTGACCGATTTTATTCTTATCTTCGGTTAAAGTCAAATTATTATCTTTTTTCATAATGATACGGGTAGTATTAAAATCAATATATTTTCTAATTTATTATCAAACCAATCAGAGCATTTTATTATATATATATATATATATATATATATAGAGATAAAAATAAATATTCGAGCAAAAGATCGAATAAAATTATTACATAGGTTTTTTTTTGAAATGAAATTAATGAAAAAAGAATGTATTACCCGATAGATATTTTATCAAGAATAATAACAAATTCTACCTCTTCCTCTATTTCTAATACATATAAAGTATATACGAGATGACATTTAGTTTGAATATTAATCGAGAATGTATATAATAATATGTAAGTACAGAGATCTTCTCGTTAGTTGGAGAGAATTTAATGTTGTATTGGTTATTTCGATATGCTGTTTCGAGAATACCGGTCTTTCCATACAAAGTAGGCGTAAGCCGAAAATAACGAGATACATTGATGTGGTATCTTCGTGGTGAATGCGAATGTAGGATCATTGGCAGTGAACGAAGGTACTTTGACTAACGGATAATTGACGTAACTGTTCATAAGCATTCGAAAAAAAAAATAAAGAAAAAAAGGAAAAAAGGAAAAGAAGGGGAAAAAAAAGAGTCGAACGAATTACGACGATTTCATGTAATATCTATATTTCTGTATATATATATTTGATCTATTTTTAAAAGGGGATCTAACACGTTAGATAGATTGTGCGTGATTGATTTGTTTAGTTTCGTTCATCTTGTTTGTTTTTTGTTTTTTTGTCAATCTTTACAGGAAACGAATCAACGGAGAGAGCAACATCAGATTGTTCGGCTTGTCGTCCACGAGGTATATTTTACGGACAGATGCATAGTCCATCAGCGCCAACAAATTAAATTCAACCGACTTAGGAAGAAGGCCGTACTCAGCCCGAACCAACGAACGAGAGAAGAAAAATAAGATCAATTTTTCATCATCCTTATTGCTTTCTTCTTGCTGTTCGCGAGAGATTTGGAATGTTCATTATTATAAAAAAAAAAAAAATAAGAAAAGAAAAGAAAAAAAAAACAAGAAAGAAGAAGAAGGAAGAAGGAGAGAAAAAAGAAGAATATTATATGAAAAGAAATCGCGGATACATTTCTTTTTACCATTATTAATTCTCGCGAATTTTCTTCACTCGTAATCGTTCTCGACACCTCCTCTCGTTTATTCTGTATTATAAAATTATATTGTATCATGATAATATAATTATATATAATTAGCAAAAGGTAATCATTTTAATTAGATGCTAACTCTATCTCGCGCACTATTACGATTATTCTATTAATCGACAATTTTAGAAGAAAGCGAGTAAGAGTAAGGAAGCGAAGAGAGAGAGAGAGAGAGAGAGAGAAAGAGATGAGGGAAAAGTATTTCTAGATGAAAAAAAATAACCGAACAAGAAACAAATAAACGAAAAGAAAATACTTTTATTTGTTCTTCTTGACGGGCGAGAAAAGAAGATAGTGAGAAAGAGAGAAAGAGAGAGAGAGAGAGAGAGAGAGAGCACTGTTAACCGTAGTCAAGTAAAACGCACTCATTTATTCCAAATAAAAATAAAATGACGTTCATTCGAAATAACATTAACAACTATATTATATAACCCACCTTTATTATTATTATTATTATTATTATTATTATTATTATTATTATTATTATTATTATTATTATTATTATTATTATTATTATTATTATTATTATTATTATTATTATTATTATATTTAAAGAATAGATTCGTAAATGTCTTGCGAAGCTGGTCACTGATTTATGACTAAAAGACAGAGAAAAAGAGAGAGAGAGAGAGAGAGAGAGAGAGAGAGAGGAGATAAAAATATAGGATAGAGACAGAAAAAACAAATCTTTTTCAATTACCGGAGGAAGATCGTGGAAACGCACTTGTGTAATCTTGCTCGATGGATATATCTCACTGTTAAGATCCTTGGGGAGCCTTCCCGCGAATAGTAAGAACGCAAGGACGGTTCAGTGAGCAGAAGCCCTTTTTAACAGAAATAAAGATAGAAAGAAATAGAGGGAAAGAGGAAGAAGAATATCTCGATAAGATTTGTCGTTGCCTTTAGATCGTAGTAAAAAAAAAAAAATGATTGTCAGCAAAATTTCAGCTTTCCAGATCCGCGCTCTAAAATATTATAATTTCGCATTTTTTTTTTTATTTCGTTATTTATGAGTTTTGAGATAAAAATAGAAGAAATGCAAAAAGAAAAAAAAGAAAAAGAAGAAATAATGAAAACAAATTTACTTTCGCAAAGATCGAATTTTTTTCTCATCGATACTCACTCCCCATCTTTTTAAATCATCGAACTGATTGTGAGTGATTGTCAATAATATTTGTTCTCGTACATAGGTATAGGTATATATACGCACCAGAAGCAGCGCAGCAGGCGGCTAATGTTCCGGCAAATTGGCAAGCAGAAGGAAACTTTACGTTTTTTTTTCCTCACTCTCTCTTTCTCTATTTCTCTTTCTCTCTTTCTCTCTCTCTCTCTCTCTTTCTCTCTCTTTCTCTTCCTCTATCTCGGGAGAAATCTTGCGTTTTATATAGAGAACTTGAGATTTGTCTCTTTTAAGTACGTCACGTCTCGACGAAACGACCACCCGTGTTTTCTTTTTTGTGAACGTAAGTAGGAAAAGAGAGAGAGAGAGAGAAAAAATATATATATATCTTATTTTTTAGTTAGTATAAGATTTATCTCAAGGATCAACCGATCGATATTCTTAAAGATTCTACAAATTTTTTTAACAGACTCATTCATTGTCTACAAAATTAATAGTTGTTAATAATAAATTTTCTTGATCGTATTATTATTTTTTAATAGACTTTTACGTTAATTATAAAAGTATATTTTTTATTTTTCAAAAATCATATAATAAAATAAGATAATAACGTAAAGAAAATATAATTTATATTGTAAACGGTTTATACGTTTTAATGTTAATTTAACTATTTAATTGAGATCGCATATATTTAACAACAATAAGTCGCTAAATTAAATTCAAACTCGAGATATCCACAATGAAATAGGTGTAAGAGCAAGAAAGAGAGAGAGAGAGAGAGAGAGAGAGAGAGAAAGAATAAAAGAGAGAAAAAGGGGGGGTTGTACAAGAGAAAAGGAGGTGGGGATATTTAAAGAAACATTTTAATTGCAGGAAATAAGCCGCTTACGTAGCCCTCTTTTGCGTACGTTAATAAAAACAGCCCTCATGTTCTGGGATAGCATAGTAGAAGACTGTACGTACGCTGAGAGATGCGCGAATGCGCATTGGGCCCCTTAAGAATGGCAAAGTATGTAGGTCGCATCTTTTTCTTATTCTTCCTAACCCTCTTCTTTCGATAAAATATGTCGCCAAGGTTAGAGAAAGAAAACGATTTTCTCCCTTGGCTATAGTTAAAAATAAGCTGAGAAATCCCACGATGCAACAGAAAAAAAAAACAGGAAAAAAACAAGAAAAAAAATTCATTGAAAAACAAAAAAATAAAGTCGATTTATCTCATTATAATTTCCCATATTCCAGTCAATATATAATTCTATTTAACTCTAAATACTTTTTTTCTTCTATTTTTAATTATAAGTAAATCAATATATATAAAAAAAAAAAAAAGAAAGAAAATATTAAAATTAATAGATGAAATAAATTGTCATGTGCGCGTTATCGATCGATGATGGCAAAATAAAGATCAAAAATGATTCGTATAGATAAAATATGAAAAAAATAAAGAAGAGATGCGAGTCTGTAATTGGGCATCGAAAGCCGATATTTTTCCTTTCTTTCACGAGGAGCAGGTAAAATAGAACGAAGGCTCGATCTTGCGGATTACAATAGAAAGAAGGGCTTGGAAGGGTGAGACAGAGAGAGAGAGAGAGAAAGAGAAAGAGAGAATGAGAGAGAGAATGTTAGTGCTGCTCGCACAAGTTTACGATATTCAAGTTGTAATGTCATGTGGGAAAATGGCAAGGTTGATATGCCGATGGTATGGCTTGTTACCGAGGTGCCACAAGAGGAATGGCCCTTCCCTAGGGTAATATCGCATACAATTATGTGTCTATAGGAACAAGAGAGAACATGCATTATGTATGTGCGGTCTGCACGATAGTAAATCATGTCTTCTTGGGCATGGTTAACTCTGCAAATGATCTCTTAGATCTTTTAACATTTAACGCATGAAATATATTTAGAACAACAACAAAAAAATAGAAAAAGAAAAAAAAAAAAGAAATAAGGAAAAGGATTAAATATAAAGGGAACGAGATAATTAGTATTAGAGAAAAATAATTAACGCCATGACATAGAGCACACTTTATTTCTTAGTTAATGATAATAATCATTTAGCATTGACCGAAATCGAATATATTTATATATACATATATATATATATACATACACATATACATATGTATACGTTAACGTATATGTATATGTGTATATATATTATGTATCGTATATTCTTTTGTATTTGACTTTATTTTATATAATCGTAATAGATTAATTTACCAATATAAGTGTAATTAATTGTAATGTATTGTCTGAAAGTATCACTGCGTCGCATCCACTGGCCGTCTCTCTTTTGTTTATATATATATATATATATATATTTATTATTTTGTATTTCTTCAACATGGTTATGACGGCTAACGAAAGGGCTCATAAATATAAAGGAAAAAAAGAGAGAGAGAGGAATATATATAGATAGAAGAGAAACAAAGAATAAATATATATATATAAGTGGAATAAAAAGAGGAAAGGAGGGAGAAGATAAAATACAATTCACTGTAACGTTAATCCTCGCTTTTTTCGTGTTTCTCGTAAATTCCGGTTTTTCTGACGCTTAGAAAATATAAGTGGACCCCGATATTTTCGAGAAACATGAAATCTCCCTCTCTCTCTCCCTCTCTCTCTCTCTCTCTCTCTCTCTCGAGTCTCACGTGGTAACGTACATGTTTAGAAAATTCTGTAAAAAAAAAACAAAAGAAAAAAAAAGAAAAAGGAGAGAAGAATAATAAAGAAATGGAAAAATTAAAAGCGAAAGGATAAGCTTTTGGAAAGCTGTTTAAAAGTAAAACGAAAAGATTTAAAGGGATGATAGAGAAGATAATAGGGGAGGAGAGCGAGGGAAAAAAAGGAAAAAAAAAAAATTGGGAGATTTTGATTAATAGATATTTTTTCTTGACCAAGGATGCTCAGTGATATTAATTGTAGAAATCGATAGATCTGACTCGTCTATATCGATTTCTATTGATAGTTAAGATTACGATCAGAATGCGGAGAGCCTCGTTTTTTAAACGTGGATATATATTTAAATTTCTAACATTTCAAAATTCGTCTTCTGTCTTGAAATAAATAATATGAGGTATTGTTTGGGATCACAATAATTTGGTATAAAATGTGACACAATTCAAATTCTAATTAAAATTCAACGTCGATCTAACTTTAGCTCTAGTCGAAACTAACGCAAATCGAAATATCTCTGTATATGTAACTATGTATTTATTTATTATATTTATATATATTTCGATTTAACGAAAAAGTCAATTTACTTTATTAATCATCTTTCCACTCAACTAAAAACGCAAGTTCTCCGCAGAACAATATTTTCAACATTTAACAATAGCCAACATTTATAGAATAAGAGATACCGATTGTTTTTTTTTGTTTCTTTTTTAATTTTTATATCATTAATTTCAGGTGTCTTCTTTCTTTCTTTCTTTCTTTCTTTCTTTTCCTTTTTCTCCCATGAATAGTCAAACGATCTTTTTATTTTTGTTGTTGATATTATCTCTTCTTCTTCTTCTTCTTCTTCTTCTTCGTATCTTTTTTTATTTTGTTATTTAAATAGTTCTTATTTGAACGAGAACGAAACACAATTAATATCATACATTTAATTACTTCTTTCTTTTTCTTGTCTTTTTTTGTTTGTTAAAATTGTTGTTTTTTTTTTTTCTTTTTGAACTATTTATTCTCAAAATCGTTCTCCGTCACCGTACCACAGTGTTTCTCAAATTACGATAATATTTCGCTCATTCGTCGTCGAATAATTTTAATTGATCGAATTGACAATCTTAACAAGAAAACTTGAAATTTTCTGCTCGTATTTTTGGATTTTTGTCTTTTTATTGCTATCGTTAGGAACTCGAGGTTGCGAGTTTCTCTTTTCTTAAAAAATAAAAGCATAAACATTCGAATGGGTCGATTATCATACATATATATATGTATATATATATATATATTGTAAGACGCGTGTGTATATATACGAATTTGACGACCAATTCAAATCATTCGAAAATATACTTTCGAGATAAAACTCGTGCCTCGATGCCCTTCTAATCATTTTAATTGTCATAATTACTTTGTTTGTTTGTTTCTTTCTTTTAAGTTTTAAATCTTGTTATTCCATTTGTGTATATTCAAAGCTAATTGACAAAATCTTCGGACAGGTACTGACATATGTATATACACACGGTGAGCTTAAACTTTCTATGTGGCACAAAAGTGATTTTAAAAATCAATTACACTCTTTTACGAGACTTTTTAAACTGAGTTTTAACTTCCTTGTTGTTTTTATTTAAGATTGTAAGACTACCAAGCCCAATGCGAGTGTAAAAAAAGTTTCGAGCTGAAGTAATAGACTTTTAATATCACGTAGAAAGTTTAAAATCACTTTGTATACATATATCATTGGACAAGCCAAGTTTCAAAAGCGAGATCTTCTTTTAATGTGTACGTTTTCACGTGCCACGAAATGAGAAAAAACAAATTGAAATTATTATTCTTTTATAATAATATATTAAACCCTTCTATAACGGCATGCAAACTGTGAAGCCACATATGTATATACATATATGTATATATTTCGTATACTTTAAGTATAAGCTGTGAATTTATAATGTTATAATATAATAAAATTATAAAAGGTGGGCTAAAAGTTCTTCAAATTGGGCCAGACATTTTTCTAGGTAATTTAAAAAATGAATTACTCTATTTCGAGACTCTTTAGGCTTATAATTAGGCTTGTAATTTTACAAGCTAGGCTTCAACTCTTCTTTTACAATATGAAAACAAAATTGAAAGATTTAAAAATCTCGAAAAACAGTAATGGATTATGAAAATCATCTCAAAACTTTTGGCCCCGACTGTCTATCAGTTTAAGTAAAAGCCGAACTTTGGTATTATATGATTTTTGTGTGTAGAGACAAAAAGAGATAACTCTGTTATAGAAGGTTAACAAAATCCTTATCATTTGTATGCGATGCCCCTGAGGTATTAGAAAGAGATATATATATATTAGACCGATTGAAAGAATCTATTTATCGCTCGCATAACAAAAAAAAAAATGGTGCGTACCGAAAGTCCCGCGTTATATTCCAAAATTTTTTTCCTATCTTCTTTTTTTCCCGGTCATTATTTCTCTTTTTTATCATTATCATCATTCTAGTCATCGTCTCATTATTATTATTATTAATATT